>NC_057918.1:13599526-13789526 GCF_018873765.1 Telopea speciosissima | reverse complement strand
ACTTAAGAGACTCATGGAAATACTTGGAGAATGCAAAAAGAATCTCCATATGGTCTTCATTGACCAAGAAAAAAAAATTTAAGACAAATTTTTGTTCAGCTCTGAGATAGGAAGCAACTGCATTGTTCGGAGAGAAATCAGATCGATGGAAGGGGAGGGAAAAGAGAAAGAAGACAAAAGAAATCAATACAGGTATGTGATACCAATCCCGAATGCACTGCACAACAGCACCAAAACTCTTAAAAAAACTCATATTGTTTACTCAAAACATCCCTAATTGATGGGGGTGTCCTACAATACAAAGACCACCTAAAATTCTTCAATTGACTCATAAAAATACTCCTAATCACACTCACTTAATAAAGTAAATTAATTCAAAACAGAACCCACACTCTTCATCCATAAAGACTACCTCAACAGTCAACACTGGACTTGCATTTTTGGGGTTCTGTTGCATTCATATCTGGCAGCCCCCACACTTTTCATCCATGACAACAACCTAAAATCTGCTATATCTTAGTTGCTATAATGGACTCAATTTCTAAGACATCATCAAAAGAAGCCAAGGTTCGAAATTTTTGGATTTCGCCCTCTGCCGAAATTGAAATATTTCAGTGAAATTTCTGCAAATTTCACATGTAAATGTCGATAATTTTGTTCAGTTCTGCAAAAATTTGAGCAATTTCGTCATGAAATTTCAAACCTTGAAAGAAGCTCAGAATTAGATGTCATCATGATTTACTGCTCTAGAATTAGGGGAAAAAAACAACACATAACTAAGCTGGTAAGGAAATTGTTATCCTGCTTCTCCATCAGATAAATATGCTCATAGCAATATCAACAGGTAGCTTCCAAATTGAAGATTCCAGTTTCTCTTCAAGAGGTTTGCCTGAAAGATTGAATCCTTTAAACATGAAGAAGCCACTAGGAAAATGAGTAAAGATGATCTATAATAATATGTCAGCAGAACATCTGCTATGAGATGTGGCAGCCTCAAAACTCCCTCGTCTAGGAAACACATCAAGGGAACCTTCTGCCCTGGTTGAATTAGAAGATTCTGTTGCCAATACCTTCCCTGTGCCAGGTTTGTTCAATACAATGCAGGAGGGCTTATCAGTTACATGATAACTCAGCTTGAGAGATAATTTGGTCATTAACTAGAACTGAAAGAGTTGAAATTATTCAGTTTACCCACCGGGTTATGCATTATGTTTGCTGCTCCCATCTTTGTCATAACCATTAGCAAATTCTATAGACAGTAGAATGTAAAGAAATACCACCCAACGCCTCACATTAGAATAGCGATCAAAAGATTGTTTACCTGTACAAGACCAGAACTTGGATGTATAAAAACAGTCAGAGGATTTTTGACTGTGCCATAAAATCCATTCTTTTGCAGCCTGGCAGAATGGTGGAAAAATCCTGAGAAGAAAATATGACCTATATTAATACTGAATAAAAATGGAATGAAGGCATCATGAGCTAGATGAAGAAGACTACAGACTAACCTGAAGTTATTGCCTTCTTTATGTTTTCTAAATCATTGGGGTTGGATATCAGTTCAATCTCAACCCTCTCCAACAGACCCTCCAACTGGTCCCTTATATCCCGAGCACGTTTCATACTTCTGACCTGGCATTGAATAAGCATACATAAGAATGCTGTGATTTAGGACTCAGAAATAAACTTTCAAAATTTGAAGAAAGGAATCCTTCTAGATGATGGAGAAGCCTATAAAGTAGTCAATGGTTATTCCAACAGCTTGATCAAAAACCATGCGATGAGGCATAAAGCTCATAGTTTGTCCGAGTGTTCTTCCATGGATTTGAAAACTTTAGTCAAATAATCAAACTATAGCTAAGAGTCTCATGATGAAATCATCTATCTGTTTAGAGCTCAACTTTTTAGACTTTCTTATTTTATGAAAAAAAAAGCCCCTAGAAAGGTTTAAAGTATCGGTATCGGGTATCGTATCGGTGGGGTGATTTTAAGAGACGTATCGTATCGTATCAGAGATACAAATCAAACAATACTGATACGCATAGAAATGGTCAAATACACATGGAAATACACTTTTGGAACAAAAAACAATATAAATAAGCAATATATAACAAGTGTTGTACATAAACACTAAAATGGTGAATAATGTATAACCAAACAAGTGCATTAAATTGAATTTGTTATAAAAGATGAGGTTTCTTAATTCTTACATGTTGTAATCGTCTATAGCCATGAAGAGTATTGGATGATGCAAATGATGTTGTAGCACTCCTTGATTCGTTTTTAAGTCTAAAAGTGTGAAAAACCAAGATTAAATGCAAGATTTTAGACTCTTTGTTGAGAGTTTTCCTTCATTTTTTCGTTGGATTAGGAGTTGTATCAAAGTCTGTGAGTGAAAATGGCTTTTTTCTGGAATGTCCCGAAGGTATCGGTATGTATCGAGCCGCATCGGCTGATACGTATCGTATCGGCCCGTATCTGACGATACATTTCGATACAATTAGAAACAGTCCATTTAAAAAAAAAAAAAAAAGAGACGTATCGGTATCGACCAATACCGATACATATCGGTCTGTATCGTATTGTATCGGTCTCATGGCCCCTAGTAAATTTCTAAGTATAAATCAGATCTTTGGGGAAAGAAAAAAAAAATCAATGTAAAGCACATTGGATGCTACCTGAATATAGTGTTCATAGCACCACTGAGTTGAGAAATTAGTTTCTTTCCAAGAACTGTAAACCTGAAGAAATATGATAGAGGATAGGTTTAGTGAATTCATTTAAGATACGAACTTAATGACAGAAGCAATCACATCATTGAGTCTCAAGCAATATCAAATAAATATGAATGGAGGATACAGCCAAGTCAACATACTAATAGAAATAGAGTTTCACTATAGTATAATGCAATCTTAGCAGGCTCAATATGACTATATCCGCAATAATTGACTCATTTCTTTGTATAGTTGGCCAGGTTCCATATGTGCCTCAATCAAATAGAAAACTAGACTGGGCTATTTCTGGCACTCCGTAACATATTGTCAAAGCAAAATAATAACAGTTTAGATCACTAAGCCATGTGCATGACAGAGAACCTGTAATATAATAAAGAAATACTTCTGTATCCCATTCTCTAGCACAAATGAAGAATCAATTAAATTACCTTAAGTAATGCACAATGGTCCCCAACATTCCCAGTATGAAAATTCATCCTTGCATTGTCAGCATGGACTTGCTTGTCCTTTGGACGGTAGAAGATTGAATTTCCAACTGAAAGCATTGCAGCAATTGATATTATCTCATCTGAACACTTGTACTTCTCTGAAGCAACAATCATTTTAGAAAGCATTGGATCAAGAGGAAACTCTGCCATTCTTCTGCCGACCTTCGTGAGCTCCCCTCGATTATTCAGTGCATTAAGTGCAAAAAGCAACTCTAGGGCTTCGAAAATCGCTTCAGACGGAGGAGGGTCCATGAAATCAAAATTTAGCAAATCATGAATTCCAAAGCTCTTAAGAGTGAGAACAACGTTTGCAAGGTTAGTTCTTTTTATCTCTGGCACGGTCTTATCTTCCAAAACATGATAATTGTAGGCAGTATACAAACGAAAACACTTTCCTGGACCTGTTCGTCCAGATCGACCAGCCCTTTGCTTTGCCGATGCTTTAGAAATGGGATTGATCTGTAGTGATTCCATGCCAGTTCTTGGGTTATAAGACTTCATCTTACAAAATCCAGGATCAATGACGTATTTAATTCCGTCAATTGTCAATGAGGTCTCTGCTATGTTAGTTGCCAAGACAACCTTACGAGCATATTCCGGAGTGGATTCAAAAATTTTAGCTTGCAACTCAGTAGGAAGATTCGCATATATTGGGCAGACGATTAGTTCAGCAATCTTTGTTCCTAGGCCTCGGGTCCGGTGTTTCAATATCTCTTCTGTTCTTTCAATTTCCTCTTGTCCTGTGAAGAACACCAGAATATCACCCGGTGGTTCAGTCACATGTATTTGAAGGATAGTGACAACAGCAGCATCCAGGTAGTCAGCTTCAGGCGCTTTTGTGTAAAGTATATCGACAGGGAATTGTCTTCCCGGAATTTTAATAATATGGGCTGAATCAAAGTAATCACGGAATTTCTCAGCATCAAGAGTAGCACTAGAGATGAGCAACTTAAGATCACTTCGAAACCGGACAATGTCCTACAAAAACATTGACATACACGTTAGAAAATCGAAATCAGAAAAAGATCAAACTATCTGCCTAATAGTCCCTAAGAACAGTTTATCAAGGATATCTAGTACAAGGCCACTGGCACACAGTCAGAGGTCAATATCTAACATTCATTCAATGCATCCCACCTTTAGATCTTGGTTTTAAAAATTAACTTAATTATGTGTAGGTTTCTTTGTCGTATCTTCCATCACTGACATTCAAAAGAAAGAAACAGTAATAACAGTCAACATCCACAATGCCTGACTCAGCTACACAAGATCAAATAGGTGGGGGAGCCATTGAACTTTGGGTTTCAGATGACAACCCTGCTTGTGTGTCATGAGTGAAGGAACTACACAGTGTACTGGACAGTACCTAGGATATCTTCATGGAGTAATAATTAAACATATTAATGCAAGTTGAAGATGTTTTGGCTTGCCTTGACTAAACCAAATAAAATATCCGTTGAGAGCGTTCTTTCATGAGCCTCATCTATCATCATCACACTGAGTAATTTGCAGAAGGAAATGTTAGCATCTTAAAAATTCTTACAGCACAACTCAACTCAATTCAGCTAAGTCTTTGATGGAATCAATTCATCCTTTAAGAAGGTTTCAGATTCAAATCCAACAGGCAGGATCGAAGAAGTGCACAACCAGCAAAACAAAGCCAGTGATAACTCACAAACCAGAATACCGATCAGCACCAAACGACTAGCAGTACTAGGTCTCCCTAGGGTTTTCAACTTCCCAAAGTTTGACTCCAATTCAATGGTTGGATATGGAGATATAGTCAGGTCATTAAGGTCACTAAAATAGCAACTAGGGTTGCAGATTTAGAAACCAGGCTGTATCTTCATATCAACACAGCAGATCAACCTCAAACTACAAACATATCCTCTACTCATTAGATGAAACATCATCCATAAATCTCATCTTAATCCAATGGCCAGATTGCACCAACCAACAACCTCATGAAAACAATAACAATGGACAGAAGTTAGTAACTACCAGCAACTATCAGACCACATGTCAGAACAGTCCCAAACTACCAGACCACAGGTCACCAAACCAGTGATTAGACAATAGAGTATCATTCATTTGGGATTAGCAGTCAAAGAATATCAAAAGAGTGATTCGCAAGCCACTTATATCAACAGAAATCTCTAGTCTTCCAATATTGATCGAGTATCAGAGCATAGGAGCCCAACAATCATTCAGCAGGAAATAGAAATCGATCCTATCACTAACTTGATGCGCAGGACAGAATGGAGAAAATAGAATAAACCAAACAGAATAAGAATATATGGAAAACCTTTTTACTCCACCTTGCTAGTCTCTCACCAGAACCACTAGCATCTCACTATGGTTACCTGCCTCTCATAGAGATCCTGCATCTCACAGAACAAACAGCTGCAAAGAGCAATTCATATGGCCAAGTCGTGGGCTGTAGTAGTGTCCCCTCCCCCCCCCCGGTTTTATTTATTACCTTGATGAAATACAGCAACAATAGAACCTTTCTTGCATGGGAGGTTCCTTAACAACTTAAAATTGTCAAAATAGAAACAAGTAGGAAGTAACCACTACATAGTAAAGTAAAATCTAATAAAAATAGACTTCTAAAGTCTTTCATGAGAGGACTACAAGGCCTATTCATGGGCTAGGCTGGCTGGCCTTCTTCTCTTCATCCTCCTCCTTAGATCTACATCAGTCTTATCCTAATTATATGGGGATCAAACATCCAACATATTTTACCTGTAACTTGCCAGATCAGGTTCACTAAGGAATTCTCTCAGCAACATTCCATCCGTCATATACTTAAGAACTGTTGTCTCAGATGTACAATCTTCAAAGCGGATAGAGTACCCAACCTGAAAGCCACCAAGATGATGGTTAGTGAAACTGTTAACTTGAAAGGTTGAAAATATACACTGCAAATTGTAATAATCATCTACAAAAAATATTACATGTAAATTGCACTCTGATCAACCTACCACCAGTTTGGATCGATTAACAAAAAGCCAAAAAATCAGAGAAAAGAAAGAGAGGCAAAGGGATATACCTCATGACCAAGCTTAACTCCCATCTCCTCAGAAACTCGTTTAGCGACACTCATGGCCGCAACACGTCGTGGTTGAGTACATCCTACCTACATTAAAGTAGAGGGGAAATTGAAAATCAAGATAACGAAGCCAAAGATAAGAGAATAAGAACCATATTCTATTCACACTACTCAAAATTACTAGTTCAGAAAATAAAAAGTATGAACTAATACAGAATGGAGATTTTGAAAAAAATAATACAAAGAACCAGTCAATTTAACAGTACGCAGATGAAATTCATTCCAGCTATTCTATAAATACAGTAGACTCCTATAAAGTAACAGAAAAAATTGTCTATAGTTCCATTTTTTCTTTCAAAGACCTAACTAACAGAATATTTCAAATTATGATCTGAGTTTCTGAGATTAGGGTATCACATTCCAAGTTCCAATTATAATATTTCAGAGCCAATCTTTCTTTCATACAATATCCTTCATAAGAGTTTGAGCCAGCATTCCTATAAACTGTGCATAAAGAACCATATTCATAAGATTGCCTGCTAGCCCAACCCTCACCCACCCCCCAGCACAATTAAAAAGCCATAAACAACAGCATTAACCATGAACTATAAGATCAAGGAGAAGTAGTAGGACCTTTAAACAATAAAGCCTGAAATACCACAACCCCCCCCCCCCCCAAAAAAAAAAAAAAAAAAAAAACCTCGTTAATTTTAGTCAATCAAGTGATGTAAATTTGTCATATAAAAAATGTATTTCTATGTCATAAGGCATTAAAAAAAAAACAAAACAATATGCCTCACCTTCCCATGTTGTGTAGGTTTTTTTTGGGGGGTGGGGTGCATCTGGTTGCAGCCAAAGTTGTTATACGAGAAGTTGTAACCTTTTTTTGAGTGGCCCTTGTCTTATTGCCAAAAGTTTATGTAGAAAACCTAGGACCTGTAACCAGTAACTCTAGAGAGAAGAGAAGATGGACGTTGTAAAATACTTGACTCGAATTAATTGATAGGTAAGCCCCTCTATTTATAATAGAGGAAATTACAAATAGACTAAACTAGGCGATGTGGGACTAAAACCCACATAGCCGACACAACTTAATAACACAAGAAGAATAAAACTACCCCCAAAAAGACCAGAATACCCCACGGTATTCGGAGTACATATTCCAACACTCCCCTCAATGGATTATACAAATAAGAGAAGAAGGAAAAATCCAGCTTGAACTAAATAAAAAAAGAACTCTATAATAATGCTAACACTCCCCTCAAGTTGACGACAAGGTACTAATGCCCAACTTGAACAAAAATGAGAAAAAACTAAGTTGCAGCAAAATCCAGCTTGACATATGAATGCAATTCCCAAATAAACCTTCAAGAACTTGAAAAAATAGATCTTCAAAACTTGGACAGACATGATCAGCAAACTAGGACTGGAATGTCTTCCAAAAAAGGCAACTTTCAACGATCTTCAATAGCTATCCAATGATGAATCTTAGATTGTCATAGTGACATAAAATCTTGAAGTGAAATAACTAGAGCAGCAAGTAGCGAAAACAAACTGAATCAGCGAGCGAAAAAAAAGCAGTATCAACCCAATCGAAAGTCCTCAAATAGGCAACAACCAAATATCTTCAATATTTCAATACTTCAATCTCCCCCTTACGGCAAACTCAACCCAATAACAAAGTAGATACCCATTGGCAATGGTGAAAACTACGATCGTCTATGCTTTGCACCAAGTGTTCCTGCAAGTTACGCTTTACAATGTCTCGCGGTGTCTTGTACATAATCCCCCCTCACGTGTAGTACACGTGGACATAACAGAGATAATGTAAAAGATAGGACAAAAACATAATATTCCAGAATTTTCTAAAAGTGTTATGGGTAATTAAAAAGGAAGGAATGGTAAAATTGTAATTTACCGAAGTTTCCAAAGGTGTTATGGGTAAATACCAAAGGTATGGGATATGAAGGGAATTAGAATTATTGAAAGGGAATGGTGTTGGTAAAAAGGATGCATGGCTGTAATTTGATGGAAATCCACTTTTAAATACAATCCAAGCCAAAGGGCAAACTGGTAATAAATCAGAATTTTCAAGGGTCAATTGGGTAGTCAAATAGGGAATATATTAAAAGGTAATGACAGTTCCGTAAATAACCAGAATTTTGCAAGGGCCTTTTTGATAAACAAAAAGCAATGGGATGCAATAAGTAAAATAATGGCTATGGAGAGTGGCAATCTTGTAAATAATATAAATTTAAAAACCCATTAAGAAAATTGTAACAAAACAAGGATATAATGGGCATTAAATTCAACGAGGAAGGACAGAGTAGGAATTTCAGAGAATATAGGGGCCAATCAGAAATAACTTTAGGAAAGAACAACTTTTGTATATTTTTAAAGGGTTGGCCTTGAGTGTAAATACCAAAAATTGTGTCTTTCTTCCTTACGGTTTCTGAAACCAAGAGTAAAACTTGTTGACGGAGGAGCAACACTAGGCAATAAAGTAGGATTTACCAAAAGCGATAAAGTAGGAGACAAAACGGAAACCAGAACCAATGGTGGGGCAGGGTGGTAACCTTGTAACACCATGGCGATAAACTTGGGAGAAAACCAGAGAAGAAGGGTTCTCACCAACAATAGCAAACCGAAGAAGGATCTTTCTATCTACTTCAAATCAGTAGCAAAATCAGTGGCCAGTGATGTCATTAGCAGAGGCAAAAAGAAGCTTGCGACACTTAACCAAGAGATTGCATAACAGGTGCAATCAACAACAGCTAATCGATACTCAGATCAGTAGTAGTAGCCATCAACCAATCCTTCGAACTAGAAAACACCATAAACCGTAGCAGCGGCAGACAGAGGTGGAACCAGCGGAAAGGAATCAAGAGACAAACCAAGAAAACCAGGAGACAATTCAACTGCGGCACTCGATTCAACATCCGTCAATAGCAAAAGCGGAAACCTGCTTCTATGTCGATCAGAAGAACTCATCACCGACCTCCAGCGTGAAACTCCACCGTGAACCAGAGGCGAAACCAATGAATCGAGGTAGGACGAAACACACCGAGAAAACCAGCAGAAATACCAATATTACGAGAAACCAGATTCATAGCAGCAGTAATCGCAAGAAAGAAACCAGAGCAACAGCACTCGAGAAGAACACTCCTTCGATTGACAAACAAAACCCTAGTCCTGCAGACATTGTAAAACCCACATAGCCGACACAACTTAATAACACAAGAAGAATAAAACTACCCCCAAAAAGACCAGAATACCCCCACGGTATTCTGGAGTACATATTCCAACAGTTTAAGTCAGGGTAAAAAGGATTTTCAAAATAAATTGAAAGCAGTTGAACAAGGACTCAAATATGCAGCAGGAAAAGGCATCAAGTACATAGAAATCTGGACAGACTCTGCTCAATTGGAATGATGGTTACACATTGATAACATCAAGGAATGGCCATGGATAATGTCTGCTTTATTACTTTTTAAACTTTTTCGGTCTAATAATTAAGAAAGTAGAATGCATGTAAGTCTTGCTCATAGTTTAGCTGGATCCACTCACTGCTTGAACATCTAAAGTCTCACATAGAAGACTAGAAACTATGAACAATATCTGTAGCTCCTGACCACTTTTAATAAAAATTTTCTCACCCCAAAAAAATTTAAAGTGACCTACCATCAACATTTCAAAGGGGATCAAATCACCCCCGGCTGATTCGGAATCAGTCCTAAGAACCCTAGAATCAGTCCTCAGATCTGACAACTCAGTGAATCTAGGGTTTCTTGGCATGAATTGGCCGGAATCGGGATCAGTCATGGACGATTCAATGATCCGATTCCCGATTTTTGAAATTGTGCCTACCGTGTCATCCTCAAGAGCAGTCATTGTATTATAAGGTTTTTAGAGTACATGTGAAATGACAAGATTTTAGATTTTAACCTAAAGAAGAGTGTTACACTAAAATGCATTTCTACTTAATAATAACAATAATAATATATTTATACCCTCACCTTCCCATGTTTTGTGTAGCCAGCTTCGTGAAGATACTGAGGTATCTGAGTCGTCTTTCCAGATCCAGTCTCACCAACAATTACAAGAACCTAGGCAGAACGAGGGAGAAGAAGGGAGTCAGTATGGATTGTGTAAACAGCATTCTTCATACAAGAAGATGTAAGAAAAGATTAAATCAAAGGTTGAGATGGATAAATGGACCAAAAGTGTTATTCGTAGTTTTATTAATGTTCGCCAACATCATGCTCATAAAAACATTTCAAGAAAAGAATGGAGAAAACCACAAATTAAGAACAAGAACTTCACAAACCTGATGCTCATGGATAGCTTGGAGTAGTTTTTCTCGATATGTATAGATAGGCAGAGTTTTTCTCTCATCCTGAATAGGTAAATAGGCAAGGGAAAACATAACCATTATAACAAAAACAAGCAGACACTGTTCCAAACATACAAGGGGAAAGCCATCCGAACCAAATCTAGAACAAATTAGAAATGCACACCTGAAGCTTCTGTAATGCTGATATCTCCATCTTCTGAAGCTGCTCCTCAGGCAGTTCACCTTCAAACTGTCCATACACAGTTTTTTCTTATCTCAATATGGATCTTCATGAAAAAGGTGGGAGAGGAGGGATGAAATAGTAAGTGCTTATGGCAGTCAACACACCTTGTCACCCTCCATCACAGATGCTTTGATGAACTCAATCTGATCCTCAAACACATACCTAAGAAAAGAGAGCAGTCCAGAGATGATTAAGATGTGTATTCATGCATCAATGAATAAAAATGGTGCAAATACAATTATCTTTTTGTTTAAGGCTCTCTTTGGTATGATTTGTATTTGTATTTTTTTGACTTAATTTCTATTTTATAGATGTTTGGTATAATTTTTAATGATTATTTTTTTATTTATGACAAATTAAAAACCACAAATAGCTTGAGAGCTATTTGTGATTTGTGGCCACAAACAGTTACTCTGATTTTTGCGGTGTCTTTTAATGAGCATGTGTTTAAACTGGTCCAAATCAAAGGGTAAATATATATATATATATCTTGGAGTAGAACTCCGCTTATTATTTAATGCCTTCTTAGATCTATTTCCTGATCTCAGTATTTTGTTTTCTAAAGCTTTTTCTCTCCATCATTATACTTGTTAGTCCCAACATGTTCTAGGGCATTAAAAGTTGCTCCTAGTGTCTGCAGATAATTTATCGACTTTGAGATTTTTAAATTTAGTACCTTTCTCCTTTGTTTTCATATGCAATGATGAATAAAAGGAATCCTGATTGGACTTATTCTAATAATAGGTTGGTATTTGTGTGGCCGTGTGATTTTAGGGTTTGTGTTGCCAGTTTTGTTTCATCTGATGGTATTCAAGAATGAAGTGGGTTATGGAGGATTAGTTTTGGATGTTGTGATAGTGGTGATTGATTTGATTTAAATTTAGCATAACCATTTGTATTCTTTGCTAAAGGAAAGTGTACAAAGCGTACAGAGAAGAGTGTGATATAGTTTGAGATTTTATTTAGGGTTTATCATTGAGAAACCATAATACAAATTTACAGAGGGTAGGGTACAAAAACTTGAACACCATAAAAAGTCCAGGATTATGTGCAGTGAATAGATATGGTAATAGAAAGTACTTTTTTCAGACTTTTGAAAATGGAGCCATGAAAGTGTCTTTCCCATGAGCTTGTAATTTTCTTTTGGTG
Source organism: Telopea speciosissima (assembly GCF_018873765.1). Classification (NCBI taxonomy): domain Eukaryota; kingdom Viridiplantae; phylum Streptophyta; class Magnoliopsida; order Proteales; family Proteaceae; genus Telopea; species Telopea speciosissima. The sequence continues at coordinate 13,777,525 of NC_057918.1, read as the reverse complement.
TTCTTTTCTTTCTTCCTTTGTTTTCCTTTTGGGACTTTGTAAGGGTAATTGACAGATTCTATCTCACGTGGAGATTAGGTTAGGTTATTGTCATAGTCATAGGTGGCTGAGCCACCAAAAACCACATTGGCTTTGAATTTTCACATAGAGAGAGCCAAGGGCAAGTTATGTGGTGAAAAGTAGTTTTATTGGGAGGAAGAGGATTGAGGACAATTCAGTTTGGACCATATCAGGAACTCACTAACTCATTACCTAATGGATGGACAAGAAAGCGCATGCATGGAAGTTGAACTTTTGAAGCAGAAATCAAGAGTTGCAACTTCAAGCCAACCAAAAAAAACCCAAATGGAGATTTTGACAAATTTGAGTGGTGGAAGTCTTTTGGAACATCTTCTCCTCATTCACTTGTAAGGTATTGGAGCATTAAATGATTCCCTTGTTCTGCTTTTTTTTCAACCAGATTCCCTATCTTAGACACCAAAGAGTCCTTGGCTTGCTCCACTAGTAAATGTTGTGGGAAGAGAGAGAGTTTTTTACACTAATGTCACTATCCATATTGACACAAGCACACAGGCTAAAAAAGTGAAGCACAGTAGTCACTACACATGATCCTGGGCTTTGAGTGGAGTTCTCTGTTCCCACTTATTTTACTCCCCAAAACTGTCAACCAGTTGAACTAGGATCTGAAGCATCATAATGTAATGGAAAAGTAGCCACGGATTAAAGGCGAATGGGTAGGGTTTTTAGTAGGAGAAGAGAATGTTTTTGTTTCCTGTTCTGCTCTTGGGCATCTTATTTCTTTCTGATTGTATTGCTTCTTGATAGGTCTGGGTTTTGGAACTTCTTAAAGGCGCTAGTTAAACGTCATGGAACTCTTATGTCCCCTATGAAAGAAAAAAAAAATTAATTATGTTACACTACACGGTTTGGTTTATGATCATCTTTCTTTTTTACCAAGGATTGGGAATCAGGGTGATGTAGTCCTAGGTAGGAGTAATCCCACTAGGAGCCAGGGTAACGGGGTCACATACAAAGGCTGGCCGATTGGGACAGCTTAGGCTAATTAGGGCAGAATTAGGGTTGGGAGTAGGAGTTTGAGCTAGGGTTTTATTTAGTAATGATGTGCAGGTCAAAAGGAAGCTAATGATATAGGTTTTAACTAGGTTTAAACAGAAAATTAAAATTCTGAAATTCTAGGGTTAGGGTTTCGGGTTTTAGGTTTTAGGAAAAGAGATCAATTTAGGGTTGGGCGGGGGAATTCTGGACAGGGGTTCTGGCCGAGTGATAAGGGCAGTATGGGGAAGGTTCGAGTGTAACAGGGTTAAATTCTGTAGGCTGGTTAGGTCTGGGCAGGTTTAGGGTTCTTGGGTTTTAATGGTGATGGAGGGATTTAGGGTTTTTTATGGATAGCTGGGGCTGGGAGTTAGGTCGAGTGTAGGGTGTGCTGTGAAAGGGCTGTGGTTAGATTTTGGATGAAAATTAATGAAGGATGAAGGCTGGACTGGTTTAAGAATAATTAGTGTTTATGAGAATTGATTGGGAGAGTGTAGGTCTAGGTTAGAAGGTGAGAAACAGCAAGTTAGTTGTAGGAAATTTAAATGACTTACTTGTTTTGCAGGGGATCTGAAAACAGCCAGTAGAATCAGCTTGTAGAAGAAAAAGGACCTCCCGATCTACAAGATGCAAGGAGTCATCGGAGTCCACCAGCCCTCACCCTTGATATGACTCACAAGGGAACATTGATATTACTCACAAGGCAATTCTCAGAGAAGAGAAGCAGCAGCAGCAAAGGCCAGCAGCAAAGCACGATTTTTTAAACATAATTAGGTGGGAAGCCTCTCCCACGATTTCTTATTAAATAAGAGGCCAAAGGCCTTATTCCTAAATCTATTACAAATCAAATCTCTCACTTAAATCGTGGAGAGGTGGACCAATTTAAAAATAACTTAAAAACATAAAAGAAAAGACTTATCTACCCCTACTGACTTAAGACAACTTAAAACAACTTAAATAAAAGAAGATTCCCTACTAACCAATAGGATAAAAGAACCTCTTAGCCAATAGGATCACTTCACTTAAATTAGACCAATTGAACCAATTGGATGCAACCAATTAAAGCCGGTTCAATTAAAAACACAAAACAAAAACTAAGTATAGAACTGAAATAAACTAAACTAAGGCTCCTACTAAAACCCTAGGCTTAGGGTGGCTTCTTCAATTCGAGGAGGCTAGGATCTGCATCACAGGGTTGAAAATGTTCCATTGGAGAAACAAGGGAATTTGGTAGAATGTCCAATGGCTTGAGCTTTTATGATAGGGATTCAACTCCAAAAAGGAACTCCCTCTTAGATCCCGAGGCCGTTAATGCCTTTAGTATGTTCTTGATTGTGTCAATTTCTAGGTTTCTGATATATATAACTTCTTTTTGGTCCCTAATTGTCTTCTTCGCGGGCATTATTAGTTTTCAATTGTCGAATTGGGAATCTTTTTTTTTATCTAGTTTCTCTTGCTTTTGGTCCCCTGTTTTGGCTTCCCCCCCCCCCTCCCTTCAAAATCATGTTGTGTTAGCTGTAGAGCCTATGCTTCCTTATTAGGTGTTGCAGATCATCCATTTGAGGTACTGTATAGGATTAGATGTTTGTGACTCATTTGGGCTGTTCTTCACTGCAATTCTATTTTGTTCTAGTACTTTTGTTGTCTAATCATGATGGCTACTGTTAATCTGCTATTGTTGGGTGCATAGTTGTCATGGCGTTGCCATGGCGTCCTGGCGCTGGGAGAGGTGGCATATCGAGTTACACCATGGTGGATGTAAATATATCGTTCGATATGGCTTCCATGGCGTCGCCATGGATGCCATACCACGATATGTTGGCATATCGGTCGATATTTGTACATATAAAAGTTAGATTTAAATTTATTTTTTTTTAAACCATTTAATAGTTTAGATGCTTTTTTATTAATGTCTATTGGAGGTGTAACTTAAAAGTATACACCTACAATACACATTATCAATTTATCAACAATAAACATATTACCCTAATAATTTGGGGGAAATAGAAATCGCAAAAGGCTAAACGCCTAAACAGTTCGAGACTTCAAGGTTCTCCTCAGAGAGTCGAGACGGAGGAAGTGAGGAAGAGTTCGTGAGAGTTGAGACGAGATTCCGGCAAGCTTCCTGCAACTCTCAGCAGCAGTTCTTCACTCCTTCGAAGTAACGAACATCTCCAACAAGTCAGCAACCTCCAGGACTCCATTCCAGTAAGTTTTTATTATTTTGTAATTTGTATTTTTGTTTAAATTGGTTCTTCTTCTTCCTCCCAGTCCTCTGCAACTCGATTTTTGAGTTCAATTCTTCTCCTCCCAGCAGTCCTCTTCTTCTTCTAATCTTAACTTCTTCTTCTTGAGTTCTTCTCCTCCCGGCCATAGTAGTAGTGTCGTTTTTTTTTTTCCTTCTTGTCTTGCACGCCACACATACGCGATTCTGATGTTACACACAAAGACAGGGAGAGAGTTGAGAGACAGAAGAGGGGGAGTAGTCCTCTCGGTTTTTCTATTTTTATTTTTCTCTTTTCTTCTTCGCAAGTCGCAACTACTTGTACAGTGGGAGATAGTCGAGAGAGAGGGGGCCTCTTGGGTTTTTTTTCTCTTCGCAACCTCTTTGTTCGATCTCTGTGAACAGGGGACTCGGGGAGATAGTCGAGACTCGAGAGACAGAGAGAGCCTCTCGGTTTTTTTTTTTTTTTTTTTTTTTTTTCTTCTTCATGCTGCTTGTATAGGGAGATAGTCGAGAGAGCGAGAGGGGGAGCGATTTATTCGATTCTGACCACGATGACTGCTTTTTTTTTTTTTTCTTCTTCTTGCCTTGCGATTTGCAAGCTTGCTTACAGCAGACCTCTCAGTTTTTTTTTTTCCTTTTTTCTTCTTGTTGCCTTGCACTTGCGAGCTTGCACACAACCTCTCGGTTTTGAGCTTTTCCGCTTCTTGCCTTGCGATTGCGAGCTTCCACATAGACAGAGAGAATGAGAGGGTTTTATTTTTTTTTCTTCTTGCCCTGCACACAGCCACACACAACAGCAGCACATATTCAACTCCATTAGTCCATAATTCAGTTTTTTTTTTTTCCCCCTTCAACTTAATGTTATAGGAGAAAAACCAGTACTTTGATAGTTTGATTTTGTGTTTTAGTTCAACCTAAAAACCAGTTTAATTGTTATTTTTGTTTTGTGACTTTTGTAGTCTCTTTCATAGTTGAACTAATGGATGGTTCTACACAAATTAGTAGTGGGGGTGAAAATATTGTAAGTACTGGAGCTACTCCAGGATATGATCCAAGCAAAGACCCAGCAAGGAAGGCCAAATCAATGACCCTGGGTGGAAATATGGGTATTGGCCAGATCTAACAAACAAGAATGTTGTTAAATGCTCCCTTTGTGGCAAAGAAATGAGCTGTGGGATTAAAAGATTGAAGCAACATTTGGTGGGTGGATATGGAGACGTTACTAAGTGTACCAAGACAAATGATGCTATTTCTCAAGTGATGAGGGAAGCTCTAAATAAAAAAAAGAAGAAATCTGTTACAGAAGTGTTGGATGATGATGATGGTGATGATGATGCTGTAGAAGTTGGAGGGCATGTACAATCAGAAGATACACTAGAAGGACAATCCCAGACTCCTACAGCTGCTAGGGTGGCTCCTAGCTCTGGGACAATTGCTAAGAAAAGAAAGGTTACTCAGCCTCAAGTAAGGGGTCCCATGGATGCTCATGTTAGAAGGACTCCTGAGCAAGTAGTCAATGAGAAGCATAATAGTAGTTCTACTCAGACTACTATAGAGAACCGTTTTAGGACACCAGAACAAAAAGCCAGAGTTGATAATCACATTGCTAAGTGGATGTATCAGCAAGGTATCCCATTCAATGCTATTAAGGCAAGGACCTTTGAGGTGATGTGTGAGTCTATTGCACAATATGGTTCTGGATATATTCCACCTTCATATCATCAAGTGAGAGTGCCATTGTTAAGAAATGCTGTGAATGAAACTGCAAAGATGAAGAAAAAATATGAAGAGTATTGGAAGCAGTATGGGTGCACTCTTATGTCTGATGGATGGACAGATAAATGAGGAAGGCACTTAATTAATTTTCTAGTTAACTGTCCAGAGGGGACTTATTTCATGGGATCTATTGATGCATCTGGTATGGTTCAAAGTGCACAAATGCTATTTGAATTGCTTGATAGCAAAATTGATGAGATTAGTGAGGACTATGTCATTCAAGTTGTGACTGACAATGCTTCAAATTATAAGTTGGCTGGTAAGATGCTTATGGAAAAGAGAAGAAGGCTATACTGGACTCCTTGTGCAGCCCATTGCCTAGACTTGATGTTGGAGGATATAGGTGGTCTGAAAGACTTTAAGAATGTGATAGGTAAGGCAAAAAAAATAACCACCTTCATCTATAGGCACACATGTCTTCTTGATGCAATGAGGAAAAGAACTGGACAAAAGGATCTTGTGAGAGCTGCAGTTACTAGATTTGCAACTGCTTGTTTGACATATCAGAGCTTAGTTAGGCATAAGGATGCATTGAAGCATTTGTTTATTTCTGATGAGTGGAAGGGTTCTAATTTGTCAAAGACAGAGGCTGGAAAGAAAGTGGAAGAAACGGTGTTTGCTGTACCATTTTGGAACACTGTGGAGGATTTTATTAGAGCATCGAAGCCACTTATTGTTGTTTTGAGGATTGTTGATGGTGATGAGAGGCCTGCAATGCCTGAAGTTTATGTTGCTATGGAAGAGGCAAAAAAGAAAATACGTGAACATTTAGCACATAAAGAACGGTTGTGGAAGAAAATTATAAGTATCATTGATAGGCGTTGGGAGTGTCAGATGGAGCGTCCATTGTATGGAGCCGCACTATTTCTTAATCCCGGAAAATTTTTCATGTTCAAGGAAAATGAAAATGGCGAACTGATTGCCAATCTACACATCTCATTGGTTGATGTCATGACCAGATTGGTAGTTGACCCTGCTATACAAGACAAGATAACTTTGCAAATTGATGATTATAGATATTCAAGGGTTGTTTCAGGAGGGATATGGCGATTAGACAACGGACAACCATAAATCCTAGTAAGTAACTTAGTATTTTTAGTTTGTACCTACGTTGTATGCTACTATGTCTATGATGTATTACTATTAATTCAGTTTTTTTATTATATTTTTATAGTTACTTGGTGGAGTACAAATGGAGGTCGTGCTTTTGAGCTTTCAAAGCTTGCACGACGATACTAGGCCTTTGTTGCTCTTCTTCTAGTTGCGGCCAACGAGCACATTGAGTTTGTAAGTATTAAGTATTAACTTACATGATTACATTTACTTTTAATTTATTTTTTAGACTTTTTTTTCACTTTTGTTATGTATTTTTATTGAAAAATGACTTTTTTGTTCTCTCTTGTTTATGAATTCAGATTCATACCAAAAAGAGGAATAGACTGGAACATTCTCCGTTGAATAATCTAGTCTATGTTCAATATAATACCCTCACGAAAGGTTTCAAGAGACGTGAAAGGCAAAACAAAACATATTATCCACTAATTCTTGATGAGTTGGATTAGTCTAGTAGTGGATGGTTCTGGGAAGATTTAGTCCATCCCAATGATGATCTCACGGGGATGATGTTGGTAACAATGGGGCATGATAAGCCCCATCCGAAAGGAGAACTCAAGCATCAACCTCGAGCCGATGTGACATATTCACGCGGACATGCTAGAGAAGAGGTAGCTCAAGGATTGCGATGTTGATGACTGATGAAGATGAAAGATGATGTGAATGACGAGAATGTCGTAGATGACTATGTTGGTGTCGAAGAGCCACGACAAGAAAATCTGCCAAATGCGGATCTTTTAGATGAATATGATAATTAATTAGTTTTGGTCCTTTTGGATATTATGATTATGGATTGTTTAAACTTTGAAGTTTGAAGTTTGAACTTTAAACTTTGATCTTTGAAGATTAGTTAAGGACTTAAAGTTATCCATATTTGGTTGATTACTTGACTTTAATAATTTGATCTTTGATTACTATATTCAGTTATCTATCTTAAATTATTTTTTTGCTTTTGAATACATAATTTCCTCTCCTCTTTCATCAAATTCATATATATTAATATATACCTATTACTTTGTTCAGGTTGTTTTGCTCCAAATCACACACACTGAAGAAAGACTATTGCTATCAAGCTTCAGTAAACAGGTTAGCTTATCATTTGATTTTTACTATTGCTTGCAATTATTTGATAGGTTATCTATATTTTCAATTTTTCATACTTTCATATACACTAATGGATATTAGTTACACTTTCATGAATTAAATCATAGTGGCATAGTATATTAGTAGTAGTGTAGTACACTTTCATGTTGATTTTTGATGTTCTAGGACATATATTATAGCATACTCAATGACATTAAAAATAGAGAAAATAAAAAATTAAACATGGTCGACATGCTCGCCATGGCAACGCCATGGCGGGCAACATGTCGATATATCGACGTGACACCCTTCCACCGACTTGGATCGCCGTGACGCCGTGACAACTATGGTTGGGTGCTTGTAAGCAGATCATGATATTATGTTATTACTATGGTGTTTATTTCTTGCCTTTATCAGTTGCGTTGCCTCGAAATTCTAGAGACTCATGCCATCTATGTAACTATTTGCTAGGAATGCATAACCAAATTATGTAACCATCTGAGTCGACTTGAGAATAATTGCCTATGTTGATAATGTGAGCATGTTCTGGAGTCCTTTTAGAATATGCTACTACTATTGGATGCTTCCTTATTGTAGCTTACTATAGTCTACAGTTGAATCTATAAATGTACGTACTTTGATTTATATTAACATAGGCTTTGGATATAAGAGCAGCATGTATGCTTGTTTTCTACATCACAGAGTCATTTTACTTTCATTTCCAGAAACCTCAAAGAGTTTATTTTATAATTTCTTTGTACATAACTCCCATGGCATTAATTGTAGTCTAGCAAGTCTTTTTTTAGCTAGGCAATGTCTTGTTACATGGTATGTGGTGTTTCCCTGCCAATACTTATTAAAATGTAATAAATAGTTAAATGTATTCCTTGAATACTTATGCAAGGAGTGTTGGCTTTTTCCAGTTTAGTGCTTAATTTCTCTTTAATATCATTTTAATAATTTTTATTAATGATTTCCACAATCTAGCTTATCCATGGCTTATGATTCCAAATTCCAAGTAGTCTAATCTCCCTCTCTGTTGATATGCTGAACTTGAACCTTTGAATTTATATAATTTATGATTCATATTACTGCAAAATCCTTATCTAGTCAGTCTTTGACGTTTAAGTGCAAAATAAAATTTTCAGCCTTGGTGGGTTGTAATTCTCCCATCATTTTTTTTTATTGAGAAATTGATATTCTGATCTCTTATTTTGGCTTCTGACATTTACATCACTTTGTGTTATTTATGTAGGTCCAAACTTCAAATTCAAGTATCCTACTTATCCTACTTTTCCACCTTCAATGATTTCAAGACACAAGTTTTGATTGTGATTGCTTGTGTAGCCATACACAAATTTATTAGAAAGCAAGCGGCATCGGATTGGCTTTTTGAAAAAACAAAGAGGGGAATGTTCAATGATGAATGGGAAGACAGCGATAATGATAATGACGATGAGGATGTTGTGAATTTTGCAAATGTGGTAGGTGGTACGCAACAACAACAATGGGAAGCATATCGAACACAAATTGCAAATCAAATTAGAGAAGCTTATCAATATTGATGATAAAAAAAAAATGTGTCTATTATATATTTTTATTTTCCATTTAACTGTTTAGTATGGTTTTGTTAAAGACTCTTTTTGATGAACTTGTGTATTTTTTATTTTTTTATAACTCTCTTCCCCCATTTGGCTACAATGTGTAAGTGTTACCAAAACGTGTAGTTGCTCAAGTGAAACATGTTAAACCTATTTCAAGTTTTGCAGACATGTGAGACTCATCCAATCAATTACAATGATACAATCTACAAACCATAGGTGTATGCGACAAAGAAAGTGATGGTTTCTTTTCCAATTGTGATGTGCATGATTGCTTACTCATCCATATGATTTGACACGAGGTTCTCACGGAACTGACAAAGTTATTTCTCTTTGTACTTCATGATGTGTTGGTAAAAGGTCCAGTAGAAGTGGGAGTAGGGTTGGGGGATGAGGATGACCAGGAATCTTTTGTTCAAGTATGCTTTAGATTCTAATAAAAGTTTTAGGGTTATGTAATATATGGGAGAGGGTTCCTTGAAAGGTAGTGAGACCCCTGTATCAGCGTGGTGGCCAATGGGAGTGCTCACGGAAGCATCAACAGAGGTGGATTTCCACCTTTCATGGGGGCGGGGTGGTAATTTTGTGCCCCTGTGTGTCTGGGCATAAGTGCCACACTGCATTTCAAAGTTCTAGGTCATAATTCATTGTCACAAATGATTTTTTTAAAATAGATAATAAATACAAATACAAATCATACCAAAGAGAGTCTAAGTAACTTTAAACTGACTAAACCTATTTGCCATAGTCAATGGAAATTCACAAAATGACAAATCAGTGACAGGTAAGAAATATTACAACACAAACATACAAAGGAAGTACATCAACCACTAAAACTTACTGATAATCATCAGATTTTTGTTTTTTATCTTTTGAACCAAACTTCAAGGTTGCCTTTCCTGAAAGACAATGAAATTAACAGGATACAATGACCTTGACCCAGTTATTAAAAAATAAACAAAAACAAAAGAATGCTAGAAATGAGAAGTTACCAATCTGATTCTCCTCCCATGCCTCCTGCTCAGCAAATGGGTTCATCTTATCTCCTGAACTAAGGTCCCTATCACAGAAAATTGAGAAACAAAAAAGAGCAGAGTTAAAACAAACAAAGGGTATCTTGCAGAATATAAAGTTCATAACCTCCTCCTTCCTAAGAGGACTCTAGATGAAGCATGGAATGCCTAGATAAGTGGGTTGATACAGTGTAACTCCCAAGGCCAACTGACCTATAATGCTGTAGAGCTGCAGAAAACCTCTTCTCCTGATTTACACCACCTTCTTGATCATAGGCTTCAGGCATCCGGTACTGCACTTTAAAAGTCACAGAACAGTACATCCATAATTAACTCAAAATTTTAGTAGAACCAAGACAACAGAAACTGTTGAATGACAAGAAAAGCACAGACATAAAACAATATAATCAACAAATACCCTTTATATAGTTTTGCATCTTTCCTCTCATTAGAAGGAGAATCCAATTTGATGCACCTTTTTCTTTTTAATCAAAAGGTTCAGATTTATTAAAACTAGGGAAGCAGGGAACTCAGGGTGGACCACGATGCAACAGTAAGGTTGCTCCATTGCGACCTAGCGGTCACGGGTTCAAGTCGGGAAACAGCCTCTCCGTAAAGCGGGGGTAAGACTGCATACATTATGACCCTCCCTAGACCTGCAAAAATGGGAGCCTTGTGCATGGTGTACACCCTGTTTTTGGGAAGATGGGAACTCACAATACAAAACAATTCGATATGAGACTCTTGAGGAACAATATACTAGGTTTACTAATAAATATTCCTTTCCCATCCACCACTTTAAGTAAGGGGTTTGGCGCAAATCCATACTAAATTTAAAAATGCTACTCCCAACTCAAAAGGTTAAGCATCAAATTATAAATAGATAAGCAGGATTGAAGGCAAACCTCAGCGCAACGGTAAGGTTGCTCCATTGAGACCTAGTGGTCCCGGATTCGAGTTGGGAAACAGCCTCTCTGCGAAGCGGGGGTAAGGCTCCGTACATTATGACCCCTCTCCCAGACCCCGCAATGGCAGAAGCTTCATGCACTGGGTGTGCCCTTAAGATAAGCAGGATTGATCACTCATTCACTAGTTGAACCTCATAAAGAACCACCAGATTGAGGGTGATCCCATAAGTCTGATGAAATAATTTCACATATCACTCAACCCCACAACTTATTACCTAGAATTCAATCAATTCTACGTCAGGTCTCTCAATTTCTGATTGTTATTTTTTATGTACCAATTGGATGAGTGTCTCAATGGTAACATGTGAGATGGGGTCACCCACAACACCAAAAAAAACAAAGGATAAGAAGCATAACAAAAGCATGACCATTCACAAAATCCAAACACAGACCCAGAATGACAAAAGTAGACATGCAAATAATGCCACTATGTCAAATTGTGAAAGCATTTCTCACGAGATTGTCCCTTAAGTTGGCCATAAGGGGCCATAACCCTATGGCCATAACCCAGCATGACAACTGGGAACTGTAAACTGTAGTTGATCTTAACCTTCGGCTTTTCTCACTATGTGCTGCCCTCAAACTCAAACCTGTGTCTTCACCAGAAGCCTGAACTTCTACCCTCATACCAAGCTACTGCCCCCTAAGTATTAGTTTCAAATATATTGACTATATTTCATTTCTTCACTTTGGTCTATAACTGAAGGTGATAGTGATGTAGTCCTTGTCATTAGCATACTCTTCTCTGATTTGCTCAATGCTAAGTGCATGGGCTGAAAAAGTGTTCCGGGTCAGGACTTTTCTACTCAGTGCATCAGCCACTGTGTTCTCCCTTCCAGACTTGTATTTGAGAGCAAAATTGAAATCCTGTAGATAAGCAACCCATTTAGCATGCTTGGTGCTAATGGACTTCTGTGAATGGAGGTGCTTGAGTGCCTCATGATCAGTGTACAGGACAAATTCTTTGCCAATAAGATAGTGTCTCCAATGTCGCAAGACCTAAACAACAGCATAAAGCTCTATGTCATAGGTAGAGTACCGAGTCTTGGCATCATTAAGTTTTTCACTGTGGAAGGCAATGGGATGCCCATTCTGCATAAGAACTCCACCTAGACCAATATGGGAAGCATCAGTAGCAACTTCGAATATATGGTCAAAATTGGGCAGGCGTAGCACTGGAGCTTCAGTCATTCTCCTCTTAATCACCTGGAAAGCTTTGTGAGCTGCAGCTGTCCATTCGAATTTGCCCTTACTCTACTTGGTGCATTCGGTTGTGGGTGCCATGATGGCACTAAAATTGCAAACAAATCTGCCTGTAGAAGGATGCCAAACCGTGAAAGCTTCGTACTTCAGTGAATGACGTCGGAGGAGGCCATTCAACAATGCTTCGGACCTTTTCTGGATCAGCTTCAACACCCTTTGAAGAGATTATAAAACCAAGGAAAACAACCTTGGGCAGCATGAAGGAGCACTTCTTTAAGTTAATAAACAGCTTCTCTTGCCGGAGTACTCTTAGAACTTGTTTCAGGTGGTCTATATGGTCATCTGGGTGCTTGTTATACACCAAAATGTCATCAAAATAAACAACTAGAAATTTACCGATGAAAAGACGAGGTACCTGTGTCATGACTCTCATGATTGTGCTAGGTGCATTCGTCAGGCCAAAGGGCATGACCTTCCACTCGAACAGTCCATTTTTTGTCTTGAAGGCTGTCTTCCATTCGTCTCCAGGCCGGATGCGAATCTGATGGTACCCACTTTGAAGATCGATCTTGGAGAAGATCCTAGAACCGGACAGCATGTCTAGCATATCATCAAGCCTAAGAATTGGAACCTATACTTGATGGTAATATTGTTGATAGCTCTGCTATCCACGCACATGCGCCACGAACCATCTTTCTTTGGTTTCAACAAGGCTGGAACAGCACAAGGACTTAGGCTTTCTTCAATGAACCCTGTTAGAGTGTTGTCGTGGGGTCCAAACAGGATCTCGTATCACGAGATTCCTTAAGCCCCAATTATGAGGCCTTTTTTCGTCTTTTTACCCTTACCCTATACCCATGTATATATATTCTTTTGTCTCTCTATTGAATAGATTGAATGATTACGGTTGCAACTCTTCTTTCTTCTTTTCTTCTCTGATTTTCACAGATATCATGGTATCAAAGCCAAGTTTCTAGGCCTGGTACAGATCTGCACAAGCCCCTTCTTCTTTTTTCTTTAGTTTTCTTTTCTTTTCTTCTCTGCGATACCTGGTTAACACCACCAGAGGCTCTCGGTCTTAGAAAGGGGGGTGATTTTCACCCCTGCAATTATTTTTGGGTATTGGTTGATTGTTATTTGGGAGTGTATGATGTAAATCTGCTATTTCATAATTAAAAGCAGATTCTGGTGTGTTTGTGATGATGTTTGTGATTGTTTGAGTGCTATATTGGTGGACTGATGTCTTTGGGAGGCTCGATGTATGTTTGAGCAACAGTTCTTGAAGCCATGAGTGATGTTTTTGGACTTGATTGGTGGCAGTACCTATTGGAGCAGTAGTTGTTGAAGCCGTGGGTGATTTTTTGGTGATTCGATTGGTGGTATCATCTATTGAAGGTGTGTTTGGTATTCCTTGATTTCTGAAATTTTATTGTGAGAAGACAACATGGGTGATGAAGATAAAAGTAGTGCAGTGGTTACTGAGGTAGTGTCCTCATCTTCCAATCGAATCACAGAGAAGAAGCTTGAAGGCATTACAAATTTTCAGCAATGGAGAAAAATTGTGAAGCTTGTTTTGACTGGGCAAAATCAGCAGCTACACTTGACAGGACCCAAACCAGCAGATGATGCAACTTAGGAGACGGCCGATGCCCGAATTCTTGGACAGATGTTAAACTCGATGGAGAATCATGTTGTGGATTTGGTCACTCATATTGACACTGTTAAAGATTTATGGGACTACTTGGGAGTTCTTTAATCGGGCCAAAATAATTTGTCAAGGATTTACAAGTTGTCACATGAGTTTTACAGAACTGAGAGAAAGGGGCGTTCTATCACTCAATATTTCGCTGATTTTAAGTGACTGTATGAAGAATTGAATGCCCTTCTTCCCATTTCTTCGGATGTGAAGCAGATGCAAATCCAAAGAGAACAGTTGGCTGTTATGGGCTTTTTGGGAGGGCTCGGGCAGGAGTATGAATCTGTCCGACCACAAATCCTTGGAAGTGAACACATTGCCTCACTCACAGATACGTTTGCTCGTGTCCTTCGAGTATCTCGTGAGAGTTCTCGTGACTCCACACCAGTAGTTGATAGTTCAGCTTTGGTTTCCCAAAATGCAGCCAGTGGAGGTGGCCGTGGAGATGGTAGTTACCGTGGGGGAAGCCATGGACGTGGGGCTGGTCGTGGAGGTGGTCGTAGTATAGGCCGTGGTGCATTTCAGCCCAGTAACAGCCAAGGTTATGGGCAGTCTAATGCCTCTTCTGATGGGTCAGCTGCTGTCCGGACATGTCACCATTGTGGTCAACCTGGCCATATCCAGAGATTTTGTTGGAAGCTTCATGGAAAGCCTGGACAGCAGCAGTTTGCTAATTCTGCAGCAAGTAGTGATTCAGCCCCTCAGTCTCAACCTTCTGAGGGTAAGGTGATTGTTATGTCTGATGCAGAGTATGCACGGTACAACCAGTTTCAGATTTCACAGCCGACTTCTTCCACTGCTACTTTGGTTAAGACAGGTAATGCCACTGCATGCCTTTCCGCTGCTTCTCGTCTCTGGATCATTGATTCAGGGGCATCGGACCACATGTCAGGTATCTTTTCTTCTTTGTCTGCATCATCATCCAATGTTACATTAGTCGATGGATCTTTAGCCAAGGTTAAGGGCACTGGGACTGTTCATCCTAACACTTCATTATCCCTGTCTTCCGTTCTCTACCTTCCGAATTTTCCATTCAATCTTATGTCAGTAAGTAAATTAACCAATACTTTTAATTGTTCAGTGACATTTTATCCCGATTCTTGTGTTTTTCAGGATCTTGCTACGAAGAAAACGATTGGTAGAGGCCGTGAGCCAAGGGGGCTATATCTGCTTGATGGATCTCAGTTAGTTGCTTGTTCCAGTGGTGCTTCACATCATCAAATTCATTGTCGACTTAGTCATCTGTCCTTGGAAAGTCTTAAGAAGTTAGATTCTAGTTTTCGCTCTCTTTCTAGTCTTGAGTGTGAGTCTTGTCAGTTTGGGAAACTCCACCGTGTGAGTTATCCCCCTAGAGTCAATAAGCGGTCTGTTTCTCCCTTTTCTTTGGTCCATTCTGATGTGTGGGGTCCATGTCCTGTCGTATCAAATTTGGGTTTTAAATACTTTGTTACCTTTGTTGATGACTATTCAATGATTATTTGGTTATATTTAATGAAAAATATATCTAAATTATTTTCTATCTTTTGTACGTTTGTCTCTGAAATTCAGACTCAGTTTGGTGTGACTGTGAAAATTCTTCGTAGTGATAATGCCAAAGAGTACTTCTCTACTCCCTTTTCTACATTTATGGTACAGTATGGTATGGTCCACCAGTCTTCCTGTTCTGACACACCACAACAAAACGGTGTGGCAGAAAGGAAAAATCGTCACTTAATGGAGGTAACCCGTTCCCTGTTGTTTAAGATGAAGGTTCCCAAACATTTTTGGGCTGATGCTGTATTAACTGCGTGCTACCTTATTAACCGTATGCCTTCATCTGTCTTGCGAGGCGAAATTCCTCATTCCTTATTGTTTCCAACTGAGCCATTGTTTGTTTTGCCGCCTCGTATTTTTGGTTGTACATGCTTTGTTCGTAATCATACACCTGGTCTGTCTAAGTTGGATCCTAAAGCAATTAAGTGTATGTTTCTTGGCTATTCCCGTACCCAAAAGGGGTACCGCTGTTTTTCTCCACCCTTGCGGAAGTATTTTATTACAGCTGATGTCTCCTTTTTTGAATCGACGCCATACCATGTTGATCCAGTGAACGTCTCTGAGTTGGATGATGACTTCCCGGTGTATGTAATTCAAACTCCTGCTCCCACACAACCAGCTCCTACACAGGGATTGCCGCCAACCAAAGTCTATGTTCGTCGCCCACAAGTAGTTGCTGCCCCTCCTGTTCTCACCGACTCTATCACGTCTTCTTCTGCTGCAGATCCTACCACGGCTACCCCTTCAGTTGAACCTGTTGTTTCTGATCTCGACATTCCAATTGCTAAACGGAAAGGTACCCGTAGTTGTACTCAACATCTAATTTCCAGATTTGTTTCTTATTCTTCTTTATCTTCTCCATTTCGTTCCTTTTTATCTACTGTTGAGGCCCATCCCCTTCCTAAGTCTATGACAGAGGCATTATCTAATCCTGGCTGGAGGACAGCTATGGAGGAAGAGTTATTGGCATTAAAGGTGAATGATACTTGGGATATTGTACCGCTGCGTCCAGGGAAAACAGCCATCGGTTGTCAAAGGGTATATGCAGTGAAGGTTAATCCAGATGGTTCCCTTGCTTGCTTGAAGGCGAGGCTCGTAGCTAAGGGGTATGCACAGGTGTATGGTAAAGACTACTTAGATACATTCTCCCCGGTGGCCAAACTTACTTATGTTCGTATTTTGATATCACTTGCAGCCGTATATCATTGGCCTTTATTCCAGCTTGATGTTAAGAATGCGTTCTTACATGGGACTCTACAGGAGGAGTTTTATATGGAGCAACCACCAGGGTTTGTTGCTCAGGGGGAGTCTGGAATGGTGTGTAAATTAAAAAAATCATTATATGGGCTCAAACAATCTCCTCGTGCTTGGTTTGGCAGATTTACTGAAGTTGTTCTGGCCTTTGGCATGTCCAGGTGTGGGAGTGATCACTCATTCTTTTATAGACAGTCAAATGCAGGGAGGATTTTTCTGATTGTGTACGTTGATGATATTATCATCACTGGTGATGATTCAGTTGGTATAACAGAGTTGAAGTCATACCTTCAACAGAAATTTTAGACCAAGGACTTAAGGAAGTTAAAATATTTTTTGGGAATTGAAGTGGCACAGTCTCGGAAAGGAGTTTTTCTATCACAGCGAAAGTATGTGTTGGATTTACTTACTGAGATAGGTATGCTTGGATCTAAGCCGATTGACACACCCATGGATTAGAATGTGAGACTTGTGGCCGAAGGGGGAGATGCCCTTGATGATCCTGAGAAATATAGAAGGTTGGTGGGTAAGTTGAATTATTTAACAGTTACTCGACCTGATATTGCTTTTCCAGTGAGTGTGGTCAGTCAGTTTCTTTCCTCTCCTCGGACATCTCATTGGGATGCAGTTGTACGCATTCTAAGGTATCTCAAAAAGGCTCCAGGTAGAGGAATTGTGTATCAAGATCATGGGCATAGTAGAGTTGAAGGGTTTTAAGATGCGGATTGGGCAGGATCCCCAACTGACAGGAGCTCGACTACTGGGTACTGCACATTTGTTGGAGGAAATCTGGTTTCATGGAAGAGCAAGAAGCAGAGTGTTGTGGCTCGTTCCAGTGCTGAGTCAGAATACAGAGCTATGGCACAAGTAACATGTGAATTAATGTGGATACAACAGCTATTGTCTGAGTTGCGGTTCAAGGTTCCAACTCCCATGCAATTATGGTGTGATAATCAAGCATCAATTCATATTGCTTCCAATCCTGTGTTCCACGAGAGGACGAAGCACATTGAAATTGATTGCCATTTTGTTCGGGAAAAGATGCAGAGTGGAGTGATTCTTCCAAGCCATATCAGAACTGGAGAGCAGCTTGTAGATGTATTTACTAAATCATTGGGTAATGGGAGGATAGAGTATATTTGTAACAAGGTGGGCATGATTGATATATATGCTCCAGCTTGAGGGGGAGTGTTAGAGTGCTGTCGTGGGGTCCAAACAAGATCTTGTGATTAGTGCCTAGTGCTAATCACGAGATTCCTTAAGCCCCAATTATGACGCCTTTTTTCGTCTTTTTACCCTTACCCTATACCCATGTATATATATTCTTTTGTCTCTCTATTGAATAGATTGAATGATTACGGCTGCAACTCTTCTTTCTTCTTTTCTTCTCTTCTTCTTCTCTTCTTCTTCTTCTTCTCTTCTCTGATTTTCACAGATATCAAACCCCTTTTGGAGCAGCTCTCCAACTTGCTTATTAAGCTCTTCATGCTCTATAGGACTCATCCTGTAGGCGGGCAGATTTGGTAACATAGCACCAGGTACCAAATCGATGGCATGTTGAATGTCTCTCAATGGGGGCAGCTTGTTGGGCAGTTCTTCTGCCACCACACCTGAGAAATCCTATAATAAATCCTTGATGGGCTGTGTAAGTTTCACTTCGAACTGGGCAGCAACTTCTTGAGTCACCACGGCAAGAACCAAGCCTGTATCATGGCTGGTTTGTTCAAACTCTCTTTGTGGGACAGCTAACAAGTGATTTCCAGATTCTGTCCCCTTCTGATTGGTGCGCATGATACGGCGTTTACGTACCTCTTCAGGCAAATTAAGGGGGTACCACGTGATCTACTTTCCTTTATGTTGAAACACACACTGGTTTTTTCTTCCCAGGAGAACAACATCATTGTTGTATGGCCCTGGTCTTCCCAATAGAACATCAGTCATTCTCATCGGGATGATGTCACATCAAATTTCCTCTGAATATTGTTGGGCCTATAAGGGAACATAGCATCTCTTGTTCACATCTAGTTTATTCCCATTCAATAAGGAGACTTTGTATGGCATTGGATGTTTTTCAAACTTCAGATTTGCCTTCTTCACTAGGTCTTCAGAAACAACATTAACACAGCTGCCACTATCAACAATTATCTGGGCAGTGCGTTCGCCCGCTCGCATGCGAGTCATAGTTGTCACGGCGTCACGGCGATCCAAGTCGATGGAGGGGTGTCACGTCGATATATCGACATGTTGCCCACCATGGCGTTGCCATGGCGAGCATGTCAACCATGTTTTATTTTTTATTTTCTCTATTTTTAATGGTCTAATAGATGTATACTCAAGCCATGTTTTATTTTTTCTCTATTGTTTCTCAAGTTTTAAGGATGGCAATCTTGTAATTAAGCAAAATCTAAGAAAGGGCATAACAGGGTTTTGATTTAATGACTAAGGGTAAACTTGGAGGGATGTGTAAAGTATGGACAAAGGGGAATAAAAGAAGAGAAGGGTACTTCAGGAAAAAGGCAAAAATAAGGGTTTGTAATAACCCACAATCGGATTTATGGTTATCTTCAACCTTACGACTTCAGCCTGGGACGGAAAAAGGCAAAGTACGAAGGAGATAACTCCTTCAACTCTTCTCGGTTCAGTCTAAAACCTTCAGGCAAAGCATCGCCACATCATGTTCTATCAATTCCAGCAAGAACTCATCACAGAAATCAACTAAGCAAGGAGTATTTAATTCTTGTAATCAGATCTGGCGACTTCTTAGTTGCAAAATAGAGACAGAGAGACAGGAAGAAGAAATCAAAGAGGGATAGAAGAAATAAAGAAGAAATCGAAGAGGGAGAGGAGAAATCGAAGAGGGAAAGGAGAAATCGAAGAGGGAAAGAAGAAATAAAGAAGAAATCGAAGAGGGAAAGAGAGAGAGGAAGAAGAAATCAAAGAGGGACGCCATGGCGTAGGTCGCCATGCAGGCTTCTCCAACGCCATGACAACTATGATGCGAGTATAGAAGATGCAACTACGTCGCCAATTTTCACCCTTAGTTTCAGCACTCAATATACATGCTACCACATGAATACCTCGGGTATCTTCAAATTCATCACCCAGGTCATCAAAGTAAGCAGTCCCATCATCATCATCAGCAGGGGGTAATGCATAAATACCTTGTTCATCAATATCATCAGGGTTTTCTTCATCCCTCTCAGCTACATGAATCGGCCTATGTTTTTGTGGGCAATCCTTAGCATAATGCCCCTTTTCATTGCAGTGATAGCATGTGTGTGGTTCACTGTTGGTCATTGGGGCTTTGCCCTTGTCTACACGAGAAGAGCAGCCAGTAGAGTCGACTGTCCATGTAGAACCAACAGTGATGTTGTTAACTCTATTGTAACCATTAGTTGGTCTGGATGCTGGAAAAGATTTCCTGGTGTCGACAGCAGTGGAGCCAAACCTTCTATTGGTATTCAAGAGGTCTTCAGCCTTTAGG
Source organism: Telopea speciosissima (assembly GCF_018873765.1). Lineage (NCBI taxonomy): Eukaryota > Viridiplantae > Streptophyta > Magnoliopsida > Proteales > Proteaceae > Telopea > Telopea speciosissima. The sequence goes on along the minus strand of NC_057918.1, from coordinate 13,757,521 downwards.
GCTTTCTCAAAACAATCCTTGATGTCCAGAACATCAGCAACTCCAATAGCCCTAATAATATCTGATCTCAATCCCTGCTGAAATCGAGACAACATCTGAGTAGCACTTTCTCTGGTATCAGTACGAGAAGAAAGAGAATCGAACTTCTGCATATACTCGGATACAGTCATAGTCCCTTGCCGTAGGGAGTTAAGTTGATCTTGCATCTGGGTTCTGTAATGTCTAGGCAAATATTTCTCCTTCAAGTCATACTTCATGTCCTCCCAGTTAGTAGGTGCATCACCTACGCGTTCCATGTCTCTCTCTGTCTTTTGCCACCATTCTCAGGCAGGGCCAACCAGTTTGGTACGTGCCAATCTCATCTTTCGATCTTCAGGCAAGTCATACCAATCAAAATAATCATCCAGGGCAGCAAGCCAGTCATAGAACACCTGTGGATCACCATGCCCATTATATTCCTTTAGCTCTAGTTTGACCTTCTGTGTATCGTACCTCATATTAGTAGCTTCATCTCCAGTGAAGTAGGATCTCATGTATTCCTCAAAGTTAGGTCTTCGAGGTGCATCTGTAGTTCTGTCCCTATCTTCTCTGTAGTCAACTCTGTCAGGTCTACGTCGGTCCCTGTAATCTCTGTCGTGTCTGGAATGATCTTTGTGGTCCCTGCGACGTCTGGGATGATCTCTACGATATTCATCCCTTCCCAGAGTTCCATGTACCTCAGAATGATCTTGGAATCTATCCTCCTCTACATATAGAGGGTTGTTTACAAGAGGCACAGCTTGCCTTTGTTCCATTGCCAACATTCGATCACCAAGAGCTTGCTGTTCTGTTGAAATTTTCTGTAACATAGTCATAATTGCAGCAAGGGAATCGGGTGGGGGTGGCTGCGTTGGGTCAACAGCAAGGGTGCCATGTTCAGCCATGGCTCTGATACCAATTTGATGTAGTCCTAGATAGGAGTAGTCCCACTAGGAGCCAGGGTAATGAGATCACACACAAGGGTTGGCCGATCGGATTAGGGTTCACTAATTTAGGGCAAAACTAGGGTTAGGATTGGATAATGGTAATGGGGTTTATGGGGTTTTAATGTGCAGACCAAGGGTACTTTAATGGCATATAAATAACAGGGTTTGGGAAGGTTCTAAAATTCTGCAATCCTGGACAGAATAGAGTTCAGGTTTTAGGTTTAATGGAGTGGAGGAATGGAGGGGATATAGTGGGGATTATGGACTGGGTTTAAGGTCGAGTGTAGGGAGAGGTGTGGGGGATATAGGCTGGAAGTATGATTCGAAATTGATGGCCAGATCTGTAGTTATGAGGGAATCCTAGTTGAGGTAAGAGTTGCAGATTTAATGGATATTAGGGTTTGATGGATGGAGGGGAATGTGGATTAGGTCTAATGGAAGGATAATGGCTGGGTAGAAGAAGGTTTTAAAGCAAAGTGCAGGTTCAAACTTACTGTATTGCAGAAACAATGGCAGCAGCCTGATATCTTGAAGGAACCTCCCGATCTTTACGATGCAAGGAGTCGTAGGAATCCACCCACCCTATACCACCTTGAGATCCACAAGGACATACACTCACAAAGAGCAGCAGCAGTAGCAACAGGGCTAAGAAGCTTCAAATTGTAATAATGAACTGTGGGGGAGCCTCCCACGTTGGGTTTTATTTATAGCCAGGGCTGAGCCCAAATCCTAGTCAGATTAGGACTGATAATTCCTAATCTGAGTCCGAGTTACAAAACAGCAGACTTGTACTCTAAATCTGAGTGCAAGTTTAAACAAATAACAAATCATCCCTCTAATAAAATCGTGGAGGGGAAATAAACTAAGCAGCAACTTAAATAATTAAAAGGGGAAAAGACTGGTTTACCCCTAATAACTAAAACACTAAAAAAAAACTAAGTATGGGAAAAGAAAGGCTCCAACAAAAACACAAAAACAGCCAAGTCATGGCTTCTTCTTCTTCCTAGTGCTTGGACCTACATCAGATAGCCATACCAGCTAATGTAGTCCTAGATAGGATAGGATCCTACTAGGAACCAGGTAAATCAAGAATTTTAACTATGTTGGCCGATTGGGACAGAATTCGGGTTAGGATTAGGGTTTTGAGCTAGGGTTTTATTCGGTAATGATGTGCAGGTTTTTAAGAGTCTATTAATGTAAGTTTGGTTTGATTTGGATGAAGTTGGAAATCTAGGGTTTCGGGTTAGAGGCCTTGTAAAAATTGGGAGTTTTTAGAATCCAGGGTTTAGAGATGGAATCTGGAGAAAGTGAGTTGGTCGAGTGTTAATGGCAGTGAGGGGAGTGAGATGGATGAAAGGGTATGGCTGGACAGGTTCTAGATGAATTAGGGATTAAGGGATTCAAACCAAAAACAAAGGGGATTGATTGGGGGGAAGGATTAGAGGATTAGAAGAAGAAATTGGGTGTCAAACTTATTGGAGATTCCACTGGCAGCATCTTGAACAGATGTGAAGGATAGAACCACCTTCGAATTGAAGAAGATCCTCCCAGCCGTCACGGCGTAAGTAGTTCATCGAATTCCACTGATCCCTTTCCACCTTGATATAACCAAAAGGATGCACACTCAGAAGAGTAAAACAGCAGCAACAATGGCAGCAAGCATAAAGCTAATTTTTATTAATCAAATTTGTATTCAATGCTGGCCTCCCTTACAAACTTATATAGAAGACTCAAAATTAGACTTAGACACTAAAAAGGAAATGCCTAACCCATTCCTTAACCTACTAGGTAACTTAAACTGACTAGGAAACTGAAATAGACTCAAAATAGAGTCTTAATCCAGCCCAACTAAACAACTAAAAGAAACACTAATAAAATCACTTAAATTGAACCACTGGTTCAAACCAGCTTTGGACCGGTTCAATTTAAAACATTAAAAACATGAAAATAAAACTAAATATAGGGTTAATCCCGTATGCAACCTATATACCCATATTTTAGGCCCATTAAAGTGGCCTATTACATAGAAAACCCTTGGGATCAAAGGCCCAATATATATATATATATATATATATATATATCCCAACCCTAGACTTATTCCTAATAAAAGAAGCCCAGTTTGGTGATAATTCTGCATCATACCAGCTCGTAAGGGCTGTGACCTGTTTTTGAAACATCCTGGGATCGAATCCTGCCTTCATTTTTTTTTAGGCTCACACGGTGTTCCATATTCCCAACTTGCAGACAAGCTTAGCACATTCCTTACACCACTGCTGTCCACCAAGTTGCCAACAATGACAACAATGCCATTAGATCAAAACCATTATCCTGAGAAAGGCTGAGAGATCAATTGAGAGAGTTGAGGGTGAGAGGCCCATGGCTGAGACAGCCCTCTATCCCCATTACCCTTCTATCCCTCCATCTTCTCTTCTATCTTCTGTTTATTTGCTGATTTGTTCCCTTAATCTGAAGATTATTGATTGAGATCAAGATCCTGCCTGGGGTTAGATCATTCGTGATTTAACCTTACATTATGATGTGCAGCCAAAGGCAGACTCTAGAGATTTTCGGTGGGCAAAGGCTAGAAGCAGAGCCACTCTTCATAAGTAACGTAGTCCTAGATTGGAAGGGATCCAACTAGGAGCCAATAACCAGGATCTCATTTGAACAGATAATATAATTAGGTCAAAAATAGGTATTTTGGTCTAATTAGGGTTATGGTTTAATGGGACCTAGGGTTTGGTGGTACGGTTAGGCTAAGTTGATGTAGGGGAGTCTTTACGTTAAACTTTTATGGATAAAAGTGATTTGGAATGGATCGGCGGCAAGGTTTAGGGTTTGGGTTTTTGAAAAGAGGAAAAGATGGATTTCTAGGGTTTAGGATGGTCAATTTGGGCTGCAACTTGGATCTAGTTTCCCAATGGATGAGGGGAGAATTCGATCCAAAATTGGGGTTGTTTTGATGGTTGGTTTGGTCTGGGCAGAATTTAGGTCTTGGAAAAGGTGAAAACAAAAAGGGGAAATCTAGGGATTGGATGTATGGAAGGTTAGAAGAAAAAAGGGTAGGGGTTAGGGATAATTTAAACATACTATAGTTGCAGAATTTCCTGGACAGCAGCTTGTCTGAATGAGATTCTTGAATAAAAATCTAATCTTGAACTAGAATTTGAATGTAGAGCTTCAAAAGAACCACTTGGGCTTCACACCGCAAGGTATCGATTGGATCAAACACCAATCCTAGCAACGAACCACCCGAACTTCCCACCGCAAGGTGTCAATCGGATCAAACACCGATCCCACCAGTCTTGATCAAACACAAGACAAATCTTCAATGGAGAAAAAGAGCAGCAAAAGTTTTTCATTAATATCAAAATTCGTGTACCATTCTTTGCCCCCTTACAACCTTATATAAAAGACTCAAAAATACTCAAACACTAAAAAGGAAAGGCCTAACCCAATCCTTAACTAATAGGGTAACCTAAACTAACTAGGAAAGTGAAATAACAAAGGAAAAAGACTCAAAGGAGAACTAGGATTCCCAATTAGGTTTACAACTAGAAATAGAATAACACCAAAAATCAACTCCTCTAAGCCAGCAGTCCATACTCCATATCAACCACCAAATAATTGTTAATGTGAACAGTGTTTGTGTGAACAGTGTCTCGGGATATTGTTCAAGTGAATAGTACCTTTTTGTTGGGGGTCTTCTTCATGCTTCAATCTACATCAATAAGGAGCACGATAGACACATAGATTCTAAGGGAGGAGCTGGTCCATCTAGAGCAGGAGGTGGTGGTAGTGGTAATGGATCTGCACAGCCACAGCCACAAGGGAGGAGGCAGGTTGAGTTTCCCATAAGGAGATCACAAAGTACAAGAGCAGCTCCAGAACCACCACTAGATGAGGACCCCGTACCACAACAGGATCCCAGCATTTAAAGGAAAAAAGGGCACAAGAAGCGTAAATTGACGCACATGTGGAGTGATGTGAAAGGGAGAGTTGGGGAGATTATGTCTCAGTGGTTGTTATTCCATAGCATCCCAACAAACTCTACTACAGGGCCCAACTACTAGACTATGCTAGATATGGTGGCTAAGGCTGGCCCAGGGGTCAAGGGCCCACTGCCTACAAGGTGATGAAAGTGTATTTGCCCCAGCAGAAACAAGAGCTTCAGGAGTATATAGATGGCCTGAAGGGGATGTGGGAGAACTACGGCGTGACGATCATGTATGATGGTTGGACTGGACCCACGAGAAAGCCCATCAACTTCATGGTATACTGTAACAGGATGACAGTATTCTTTAAATCTGTGGATGCATCCGAGGAGACAAAGGATGCAACATACATTTATAGGTTGCCGAAGGATGTGGTCCAGGAGGTGAGAGAGGATAATGTTGTCCGGGTTATGATGGACAACGGAAGCAACTTCAAGAAGGCTGATGAGAAGTTGACAGTAGGTATCGACTCTTCTGGACCCCTTGTGCAGCCCATTGCATTGACCTCATGCTGAAGGACATAGGGAAGTTAAAATTGGTGCAAATTGTGGTTGAGAGAGCAAGACATGTGAGCGCCTTTGTCTACAACCATGGGTTTGCAATGCAACTTTTTAGGGAGAACTGTGGTGGGGACTTGATCAGACCTGACGTCACTAGATTCGCCACAAACTAAATTGCAATGAAGAGATTTGAAGCGAAGCAGATCAGCCTCAGATCTATGTTTGCATCTTAGGAGTGGTTTGGGTGAAGGGAGTCGAGTTCCCCTAGTAGCAAAGCAGCACAGTCTACCATTGCATGTGAGGAGTTATGGCAAAACCTGAAGAAGGTGGTGAGAGTGTTGGAGGGTTTTAGAGCCAGTTGTCAAGGAATTGAGGTTGGTGGACTCTGCTTTCAAGCCCCATAATGCCACACTTGTCTGTTGTTGTGGACATGATGAAGGAGCACGTGCCAGTAGGGCCTTCATCAAGATTATCAAGGATTGTTGGGAGCTTCAACTTATGCATCCACTGCATAAGGTTTGTAAGCATTTTCTCTAATGTACCTAATTCACATTACATTTTATAGTCTATATAATATATTGCTATACATTGAAAATATCTATATGTCAATTTTCAGCATACTATCTAAACCACAAGTATCAATAATAACCATAAACTTGGGTTAAATCCGGATCTCTTATAGAAGCAGTGAAGCAAGTGGTTGCCTAGTTGGAGCCAAATAGTGTAATACTAATGAGGTGAGTTCTGTAGTTCATTAGGAATATAATAAGTAATTACTTCAAATGGTAATGGTTGCTAACATTAACAATTTTCCAAATAGTGTAATACTAATGAGGTGAGTTATGTAGTTCATTTGGAATATAATAAGTAATTACTCCAAAAGGTATTGGTTGCTAAGATTAACAATTTTCCAAATTGGTATAGATTAAAACTTTCAGGGACGCCTTAGGGAGTTTTGGAAGCCCTGCCGCAATAGCTGGATGGGCAAATACTGATGCTGGTATCCAGTTCCTCAATCTTGCTCTCTTACTTACATCTGTAATAAGACTTGCGAAATGCAAATAGCATGTCTTATTCCTGTAATGGAGCTGAATGGTGGGTGTTGTATGGGGGGTGATGGCGTGACGCACGAGAACTGAGGAGAATAATAATCCCCCCAGACATGTTCGACATCTGACTGTGAGAGAAACTGGAGTATGTTTCACTCATTCACTCCAAACATATTGGGTTCCCAATGTCTGGCAGACTTGGTGTATGTGCACTACAATAATGAGTCTGAAGATTTAGCACGTACGCATGGATATGGAGAAAAACATGGACCAAATAGAACTCACTGACATTTTCGAGGTGGAGTCAAAAGAGGAGGATCCCTTGGTGGAGTGGGTGAGGGATAGAGGTGAGTCGGTGATGGATCAGGATAGGAGTAGGCCTGACTCCCATATAGTCAATCAGACGGGGGCTTATGTGGATGAATATACGACTTCAAAGGGTCAGATACACTCACAGACACCCTGACCATTCGAACTCGCACCTGGCAGGGATGATGAGGAGGATCCTCACTGGTCCCATTCCAATGTCCACACTCGCTCGTCATTGTCTGCTCATGGAGATGATGGTGGCGACGAAGACGACGACGAGGATGGTGGTGGGGATGGTGATGGGGTCGATAGATATGCTTCCCTTCAAGAGGAGGATGACCAGCTAGAGGAGCGGGATGTGGCTCTAGAGCCAATTCGATTCACTGGGGAGACCCAGTTTGATCATACCACACAAGATATGGACCGGTGCACATCCATTCTCCTCACGTACAGGCTACACCAGAGGGCCTCATCGTCGGTTCCAACCAGATGAGCAAGTTGATTGTAGTAGCATGGACATCGCCGTCAATAGCTTGTCTAGCACTCTCGGAGGATTTAGTATAGGGGACAGCATTGGACGTGGGCACTGGCGGGCCCCATCCCTTGCCACAGAGAGCACCAGGCCAAAGTTCAGTTCATATAACCCTGTGTATGGTGGTTCCACTAGCGTTCGGTATACATCTTCTTCACCTGTTCCTAGTGCTCATGAACATGATGCCCACTTAGTGCTCTCACAGATTGGATCGTCCTTTGTGGACAACATCTTCTCCTACCAATAGTTCAAAAACTCGTTTCGTATCAATCGAAATTTTGAATATTTCGAGTATTTTGGTCGAGTCGAAACGAAATGCAACATCGAAAATGCAACATTTCAAAATCTCGGTAATTTCGGTCATCTTGTTTCGGAAATTTCGGAAATCTGCGTCATTTTGGTATTTTACACCCACAAATGGCCAAGCAAAACTCATAGAAAAAATACCATATTTCGACGAAATTTCGGTCAGACCGAAGCACCGAAACGAAACGAGATTTTAAACCTTGCTCCTACCAGGCCCACCAATCGTACATGCCGGCAACACCATCAAATCACAGTGGCTTAATGGCTGGTTCTTCACAGTACAGTGACCTATTCCCCAGGATAGGTTACTTCTTGGATGTAGGTGAGGTCGTTTATAGGGCAGTTGTGGAGGACTAGAGGACTTCAAGCGTTTCTTTCGGCACACTATGACGTGGCCTGCATTTGTCATACAGTCAGAGGAAAATTAGCATCAGCACCATCGATCCATGAATGTGTTTGATGCTCCACACAACTCTTTTTGGTATTAGCCATTATTGTAAGGACTTGGGACATGAGCGGGTACCCTATGACATGTACTTTGTAGTTTCTACTATTTCATAATTAATCAATATTATGTTTCTTCATTCATGGTGCATAATTTACTTGTTTTACTTGCCTTTTATGTCTTCTAGTACTAAAACAATGTGTAGAATGGACAATAATACACAAGGTATACAATAGGGTTCAGCCGTATACTAGTAGCAAACAAAGGATACAAATCCAAACCACCAGTTTGTATGACTTTTTTGCAATATAAAGGTTTACATATGTTGTTATATAGGCTAAAATAATGTTTCCCTGAAGTATCAGAGCCTAATATGGCCGTTTCCCCCCCCCCCCAAAAAAAATGACCCACTGAAACATACTAGCAGAAAATGCAGTGTCGGTGAAATTTCTTCCATTTCAGTATTTAAATACAAGTTTTTAATCCTTGCTTCATCCATCATTGCTGATCTAAAGATTTTATTGGAACTAGAAAATCCTCGGGTCCAGACTGGAGGTCCTTGTTCTTTAACTGAGTTTTATTATGTATATGGTGTATGTTGATAAACAAATGGTGCAATAAATCCAAAATGTACTTCATGCATATATTTTTCTCCATTGTAGGGGATTGTACTACTTTATTGCTCAATAAAAAGATGATTAGGGAGTTAATTTTCCATCATAAATTTGCATGCTGAGTTTTGTTTCTTTTTTTTTTTTTTGTTGGAGGGGTTTTTTTTTATCTTCCCCCTTCCTGTGTAATCAGATGCTCTCTTTTTTTCTTCCACCCCTCAATACATTTTCTCATTAGGAGTAAAAAGGTCATGCCCTTATCATCTTTGCATCAGACCAATTAAAAGTTTCCCCATTCTAGCTCAGCTGATGTCCTTGTCTCTGTCAATTGAAAACAGAAATGGAGAGTTCTTATCTCGACAATTGTTGCATTCATTCATAATCAACCAGCATATAACACTCCCAAGAATAAGTATTACCAATAATTACAATGAGCACATCCACATCAAACATACAATCGTAAAAGTAGTATTACCAATGAATAGTTGCCTATTTTAAATTTTGAATGATTGCAAACGGCAAAGAATTGTCCAGAAGTTTATAGGAACAGAGTCGGACATCATAATAAACAAAATAGTAACAAAAGTTCATTACCTCAGTATAACTATCCAGATCTTCAGACCGCTTCTTCACAAGCTCAAGAATTTCTTTCTTATACCTGCACATTAAAAAGCCATCCAGGCTTATCATTAATCCAAAACCTAAATCTGCCAGTATATGAGAATGGGCCAAGCCCTTGCAGCAACATTACAGTGTAAGATGAACTACTTGTCTTTTAACAGGAAGCATAGGTAGGGCTGGATGAATGAATTTAGCTTCCAACATACTAAGTCATACTCTCTATGATCAGCTTAAACCCTCTTAAAAGATGCAGATACAAATGAGATAAATTAATTACCTTAGCTCACGATGTTCTGCCTCTGTTAGTTTGACACCTTCAAAGAGATATTGCTCATCTTCTATGTCATCACTGATATGGAGAATACACAGTAGGATATCAGAAAAACAATATGATCAATTTATAATAAAATTTCAGGTCAAATACACATTAAAATAAGGTTGAATCCTCAGTATACAGACAGTGACTAAGTTTCACATAAAATGCAACTGTGAAATGAAGTATTCTTTCACCATACCTGATCTCCTCCAGCTTTTTTTGCTCTCTTTTCTTTAAGTATTCTTGTCTCGAGACTTTTCTGCAAATCAAATAATTAAATTTAACTCAATAGACTTGAAATAAAACTACCAAGGCAAAGTTAGCCAATGCAACAAGGAGAACTACACCAAACCAGAAAGGATATCCAAAAAAAAAATGTAAGCTTTCCTGAACATAATTTTCTTTGCTCCCAAAATTTTGATTTCTTACCAAGCTCTTCATCAACTCAGACAACAAACTGAATCATCCTCAATTTAGCAGGGTCAAACTCCCCACACAAAAAAGAGTCACTATCAAGTCTACTTAGTTTTTTAGACGTTGGTGCATGTGTGCAAAGGCAAACATAAAACCAATTTTCATATATGAATCAGAACCGGAAGAGTAGAAAAATGACAAGACCTCAGAGTTGCGGTATCGTCTTCCTCTAAGGCTTTAAATCTCTGAATTGCCTCCTCTGCAGATGTGACACTATGCATCAGATAAGAGCACAGATCTCAAGGAAACATTTGATTCAATATCAAAGTTCATACCTTCCTCCTTTCGAGATAATTTTGGCGGCTCTGCGAACTGTGAATACAAATTACAAAAGTCAATTCCAAAGAAGTTCTACAATTGACATACCACTTTAAGAATCTTAAAAGTCAACACGGACACACACAGAGGGAGGGGGAGAGAGAGAGAGAGAGAGCATCCCGAAGGCAGGAATAGAAGACCAGAAAAAAAAAACGAGTCAAAACAGAAGTTTTGAACCATTGTCAGAAAATGGATGGAGAAGAATAGCAATTCAGCTGAAAAGGAAAGAGGGATTTTCCTTTTTAAAATCTCATCCACGGACAGTTTTGCAAGATCAGTCATGTAGAAAGGCATGTGAATAACCCTATACTCTGACGGGCTCCCACAACATGGCCAAACAATACATTGTCTATGGCATATCTTAAAGTGAGCATTTATGAGATCAAAGGATTGTATAACTAGGGGAAGAATTCAGTGCATAGTGTAATAAAACTATGACGTGGATAGGGGCACAGGACAACTTGGGGAAGAATTCAGTGCATAGTGTAATAAAATAGGGCCAGTGGGCCACAGGACAACTTGCATATCAAGATATTGCCCGTCTTATTAATGGTCTGAACTCCCACAACATCCCTCCAGCCCACAGAAAGAAAGGGTGTCATCTGTTTTCCTAAAAGCAGAAAGTTCTCCCAACCCAAACCATCTCACCAACCTCAAATTGCCAAAAATACTTTAATAATTTTTGTAAAACCAATAATGAATCTGGTCTCATACTTGAAACACAATTTGACAACCGAGTACTTTGGTCATTTTGAATTGCCAACAACTGTTATTATAATGAAGAGAATTGGCATAATGACCATCGATTTTCAATTCCACCATGTACCTTTCGTGTTGCTGCTGCATCTCTTTCTCTTATGTTCATCTCTAGTTGTACCCGCTCTTCCTGATCACGTAACCTCGCTTCCTCTGCCTGTATGAATAAAGAGGCAATCCACACTGAGAATTGAAAAAAGAATATTTCTGTTCCTAGTAGAATCTGTAGATTGACCTGATACTGGCAAATGAGATTTACATTTTTTTATGGATAACCGGATAAAAAATTTATTAAAATGTGCAAAAAATTATCACAAATCCCCATACAAAGAGTCTAAGCCCCATAATAAAAAACAAAAACCTGCAACAGAAACCCTTCACGGTATCACTGATTTGGTATGCCAAAGGTCAATGAAAACATCCTAGTGAAGTGCCAAAGGTCAATGAAAATAAAAGAGGTGTCCCAACTGAGAATCAAATTATTGAGCAAATGGAGTAAAATCAAAGAAGTAAGCATTTAGTATTTTCAAATTCCCATTGCCCACAGTCCACACGGGATTTAGAAGGAGATAAATTGGAGGATCTTTCAAGTTTCTGTAGCATTGTCTACCGAGAATTCAAGAAATGAGCCAGTTACTGTTTCTTGGACTGTACTTTAGTCCTAAAGAAGTTCAAAAACTTGGTCCATCCAGCTTTGTAAATGCAAAATACTATTTTGTGGGAAGGAAAAACGATATTTCCTTAGGTACTTAAAATGTATTTTATGTACATTGTACCCGGGGTTTTCTCCCATGTATATTTCTTCATAATTACTACTACATCAACAGACTTTACTGTTACAGATCAAAAAGGAAAGCATGGCCACATGAACACAAGAAACTGTACAGCGTGAGGCATATTGACATACAAAAGCAGCAAGGGACAACTACAAATCTCATCTTACATTATCCTGGCTAAACAAGAAATTAAGACTCTCTTTGGCATAGTTTATATTTATATTTAGACCTATTTATGAATAATTAATTATGATAATAGGTTATGGGCTATAAACAATAATCATTTGGTTACTACTAGAAATAATAGATTATACAATGAAAAATAGGTTTAGTATGCTTAAGTGAAGAATATATTATGTATTATGGTGGGGCCGGGTGGGGTTGGAGAGAGAGAGGGGGACAAATGAGATGCTTTGTTCTAATTTTTGTTAAATTTACCAATTTACCCTCACTTAAATAGAAATCCTGCACATGTTCATTAATGGTGCCCGCATAAACAAACATTAACAATTTATGGTGATAAATAATAAACAACTCTCGAGCTGTTTATGGATTTATGCTTATATTGATTTATTTTAATGAGCAATAGGGATCATAAATCATACCAATTTATTTTAATGAGAAATAGGGATCATAAATCACACCAAACACATCTATTTATGTTTATGTATCAGATAAACATAAATTTAAACCATACCAAAGAGAGCCTAAGTACATATTCAGGAAAATTTTACAGGATTAGTACTAGCATATCATTCAGCCGTTGTATCTCCGCCTTCTCTTGTAACAGAGTGAATATAAAGTCGCAGATTATTTAAAGCATCCTAACATCCTAAAGTAACAGAATTAATGCACTAAGTTTACGTACAATCTACTGTCCTTGAATTAACATTTCAAATTTTGAGCATCAATTATTTTATGGAAAATGTCCTTTAAAAGGCTCCATTAGGATAATTATCTTCAAGGTCCCCACGAAGGCTATCAGATTTGGACAGCATTAATCGTAACCATCTATCCAAGTAAAACGTCCTCATCACACCTCCTCTAATGGAGAATCCAGGAGGGATCCTTGCAGGATCGATTCTGGAGGACAACCAGATTAAGATCAGGTTGTGTACGACCAAAGAGGGATAGAAGGGTTGCAAGCTAGGGAAGATGAAGAGTCACCTAGCCACAGTTTAAGTTTAAGTTGGTTTGATGGAAGGTTGAAGACGATGGAGATGATGGTGATAGATGAAGTTGAAATTAAGAGAGAAGATAAACAGAAAATAAAAGATAGCTTTGGCAGCCTAGAGTCCTACAAGTTGCCCAACCGTCGGAGTCCCACCGAGGTCATGATCGAAGGAGTCCCACCTTGATGCCACTTGAGTCTCACAAGCAAAAGTTCTAGCAAGAGGTTTTTTTTTTTTTTTTTTTTTTTAAATTCTGGGTCCTGAAAACAGCCTCCGTGATATTAGTATTTATAGGGGAGGGAGAGGTAAAACTACCTCTTGGATACATGCACTAAACATTAAATAGACATTTCGAATTCCCAAGCTAGATGGAATTCCAACACCCAGGAACAACCCCCCATACATAAAAACAATCCCCCAAAAATCTAGAAACTAATTCCCATACATAGGAACTACAAACAATAACAATAAATCTACCTAGAGAAATGAAAAGTCACTTAACTAGAAACTAGGATAATTAAAAGACACTTAACTACCTAGATATATGAAAAGACATAAAAATAAGAGACTAAATAAAACTGGGCCACACATTGGCCATTACAAAATCTGCACGCAGGCTAGGCCTGGCCAGACCATGCAAAGCCTGGGCTTGGTCTGGTTCTCCCGGCTGCAGTCTCAATCAGGGGGCCAAGGAGGCCTGAGCCTAAGCTGGTACCTTGTGGGGTGCTTGACTGGGCCTGGGCTGGGCTTGGCAGGGGTTGCCAATGGCCCTGCATCATCCTCCTTCACTTTCCACCTTGCCAGTGGTGACCAGGTTCATGCCACAGCTCAGAGTGGAGTATAGCTTTCAGGTCTGAATGTCTGATAGGGTTTAACAAGGTTTCAGATTTAGGTTTAGGCTTCAGGTGATTTTGCCAGAGGGAACAAGAAGAAGACAACACAGGAAAGGCCGGGAGATTTAGCCAGAGAAGAAAGGAAAAAGAATACAGAGGAATAATTTGTTAAAATTCTCAGACCTCAAAAGATTGGACTGTCACAATAAACCTGAAACAAAAAAATAAATGCATTACAGACCATCGCAAGTGGGATGCAACTGCTGATTGCGAAAGGATGAGCTCTTGCAATTTTTAAAGGTGATTCAACAAATATAATGGAATTGAAGAAGAATACAATGGAGAACCTGTGGTACTATGCTCAGCTCACTAAGCCCACTTGATGCAGATTCATCACCAAAATGGGCTTCTTTTATTAGGAATAAGTCTAGCGTCGGGATATATATATATATATATATATATATATATATATATGTTGGGCCTTTGATCTCAAGGGTTTTCTATGTAATAAGCCACTTTTATGGGCCTAAAGTTGGGGTACATGAGTTGCATACGGGATTAGCCCTATACTTAGTTTATTTTCATATTTTTAATGTTTTAAATTGAACCGGTCCAAAGCTGGTTTGAACCAGTGATTTAATTTAAGTGATTTTATTAGTTTTTCTTTTAGTTGTTTAATTGGGCTGGATTAGGACTCTATTTTGAGTTTATTTCAGTTTCCTAGTCAGTTTAAGTTAGCTAATAGGTTAAGGATTGGGTTAGGCCTTTCTTTTTTAGTGTTTGAGTCTATTTTTTAGTCTTCTATATAAGTTTGTAAGAGAGGCCAGCATTGAATACGAATTTGATTAATAAAAACTCAGCTTTATGCTTGCTGCCTTTGCTCCATCGTGAGTGTTCCTTGTGAGTAATATCAATGTTGCCTTGTGAGTAATATCAAGGTGAAGGGATTGGTGGATCTCAAATCGACTCCTTGCATCGTGAAGATCGGGAGGGCTGCTACTTATCTCCTTGCATCTTGTAGATCGGGAGACCCCATTGTTCATCTTCAAAGTTGCTGCCATTGAAGATCAGTGTTCGAGTAAGTACATTACAATTTCAGCAATCACCCTTCTTCTCCTAATCCTCTAAACCCAGCCCCATCAATCCTCATTGCCAATACTCAATCACTACTACTTTCCTCATCCATCATTAATAGACCATTAGAACCCTAAAATCTGCAACTATTCTTCTTCCCTTCTAGAAGGTCACATGTAAGGTGATTTGCGTGAGAATTCTGCCCAGCCAAATCTAACTGTTAGAACCTGCTAAAAATTTGAACGAATCTTCCTCAAACCCTAAGAGAGACTCGATTCAAATTTCAGCACCATCCACCCAGCCATACTTCGAGAACTCGCGAGATCTCGCCGAGTTTCTCGGTTTTTGGAAAAGCCGAGACGAGACTGCCTGGGAGTCTCAAAAGTGCAATATATCGGCGAGATCTCGGATCTCGGTTTGGATCTCAATTTCGACCCATTTTTTTAACCCACCTACCACTTAAATACCTTACCTAACTCGACAAAACACGACATATCTCAGCGAGATCTCGGATCTCGGGTCCAGATCTCGGGTTGACCCAAAGTTGAGGCTTCGAGTTGGAAAAAAAAAATGCACCAACTCGGCGAGATCTCAACTCGTCTCTGCTTTTCCAAGAGCCGAGTTGGTACCGAGACTCGAGTATTAGTACCTTGCACCCAGCCGATTGTCTGAAATTACAGTTTTACCCCTCTCTCCTACTTCTACTAGGAAACCTCCATAACTCCAGATTTGACCATCTGATTTAGCTGTAACTTTCAGCATATATTCCCCTCCACCCTACCCACACTCGACCTAAAGCCCTTGCCCTAACTCCACCTCTAAACCCTAGATTCCATTACTTCCCGATTTCCCAAAACCCTAACCCTAGTTGCTGCCCAATTACATCTAAACTACTTCTACTCATCCAAAACCAATAAAACCTAGCTTATTAAACTCCTTAAAACCTGCCTATTATTATCATATAAGAGTTACCCCAGCCCCCTAACCATAACCCTAGAATCTCCCTACTTTATATCAAATCTGCCCATCGAGTTAGCCATTCAGCAGGTCCTGAATATTTGGCTCCTAGTAGGTCCCCTACCTATCTAGGACTACATTACCACTGGGGAGCGGGCTTCCCAACTGGATATTCTTTTCCAGCGGATGCCAAGAAGTGCCAATGAAACTGAAGATGAATCAGCAATGCAAGGGGCTGTGAGAACAAGACTTTGGTTTGGGGATGATATTCCTTTCTAAGCAGTAATGCAATCATTTTCTTAAGAAGTGCTTTTGGGCTTCGGCCTTGTTGGTAGGATTATATCCCTATGCATCATAATGTACTCACTCCTCTGTACCAGTTTCTCCTAATAAAAAAAGTTTGTTAATTACCCAAAAAAATGACCATCAAGATAAGCTTTTCTTAATGATCTGTTAAAGAAACTTCCACCCTTCATTCATTTATTTTTATATTTATTTTGTACTAGGAGGCAGGGTTGATGTGACGACATCTAAAAGAAGAAATTTTCAAGTTTGATCAAAGGAAAAGGGATTGTAGCTCTATATTTCATTCAGTCCTTAATGAAATATACCCATTTCAGGAGTTATACTATAAGTTTTGAAGAGAATGAATCATGCTACGTGTGAAAGAGCATCACAGGCTCTAGAAATGGGATCTGTTAAAGAAACTCAAAATGTTACTGCATAGGACCAATTTCTTTAAGCAGATTTGGGGTTTAATACTACCTCCAAATCCCTGAACATTGCCTCAATCAAAGCTCGTTGTGTTAGTGGCAAAGAGATATATACACCTCCCGGAGGTCAGCTGAATACCCATCCACCAAACTCCATCTAAATTGAGTGATACCCCCCCCCCCCTTTTGTATTTAAGTCTGGTATCTCCATATAAAGTTTCCTGAACTTCAAAGATCATTTATTATTGTTGCCCGACACTAGATCAACTGTTGCTTTGACTGTCGGAAGATATTCTGAAAATGCAGCTAAGCAGAGTCCAATTATCTGTTTGACCTATGTAAGTAGACTAAATTCTCCCGAATATCTAAGTTTCAGAGAAAACCAACTTCCACTAAGGTCTTTGGATTAGTTAACGATAAGTTGATAACTTCTGAATCATCAGTTGAATTCTAGGTTTTCTTATAGACTATGCTCTAACAATTATAATTAGGTTGTTGCTTGAAGTATCCATATGTCCTAAAACATTAGGACTGGTATATCTACATAACCACCAATCACAGGGAGGGCACCTAGAATGAAAAACAGGAGCACATCATTGAAATACAAAAAAAAAATGCATATTTATGCCCCCCTCCCCCAAAAAAATAAGGTACCTCTAAGTTGTCTTCAACTTCAGAGGCGCGCGACCGGACACGTCTATCTTTTTCTTCTCGTCTGACCGCCTGAAATTTGATATATAGTTAAAACAAAAGCAAGCTATTACGCGTAAAGTTAAAATATCAGATTACGCTTCAAAACAAAAACTGAATTTTAGCAGCACAGAATGTGACACTATGCCTCATCTTCATCGTCTTGATACTCAGTTTTCTTCCGAAAACGCTTTTGATGGGAATCTGTTTTATTTGATTGAGAAGAGATTTTGTCACCACCACGATTATCGTCATCGTCTTCATCGTCATCAGCATGCAAGATCGTGTAACTCTTCTGCTTCCTTACCAACATAGCTGCATCTTTTTCTTGTTTCTGGCAATTCTGGTCCACGAGTAAAAGTGTAAAACACCCAAAATAGGATAATACAATAAACTAACTATAAAGAGAAAGTGCAAACTTAGTACGGAATGTTTCGCCAGATTTGTGAGGCCCAGTAACCCAGTTATTATCTAGATCCTTGCTTGTCTTCAGGAATCCACACAAAAGTAGCAGATTCTGGAATTTTCTGATCACCCTCTGGGATCAAGACAAGAACCAAGAATTTAAGAAGCACCGGGCTATTCCTAATGTTAGATTCCACAGTCAAGTTGGTAGAATCCACCCAAGGCGATGCTTAACCACCCAATTCTAATTACAGCCTAGAACGACCAGAAGAGAACCATCCAAACATGGCAGGAGACGGCCAGCTTGCATAAATGGATAATCATACTGTCAGAAAAGATGATGCAATCATGATCTGTTTGGACCAAAGGGTGAAGGTGGAACCACCAACAGCAAAATAATAACTTTTATTTGCTACCCCCCTAAAACATGGATGTCCCAAAAACTCCAGTTTTTGAACTTACATTCAAACCGGATGCTTTACGCGGAACTCTAGAAAATATTTCTTCAGCAAACACTGTGGTCTCAGTTGATGAAGACAAACCAAACTCAACAAGCTTGCCCAAAACATCAGCAGGAGAAGAAGCTTGCTTAGCTGAAAAATCATTAACACATCTACAATTAGCATGACATTTGATATCAGAGCTAATACCTCATTGACATATAACAGGGAATCAGAAGAAAAGGTTGGTACTCACAAAACCCAATGACATACTGGACAACCGTAGGCTGAGTATATCCCAAAAGAGTCATCAACTTGTCTGATACCCATGTTTTCAAATTACTTTCGTCCAGCATTTTCTTGGAGATGGATTCTACTAAATCAAGATAGAATGAAAGTACATTAGATAAGAGAGGAAATAGAGGACTCACCATATCTCCAGTCCAGTCTAAGATATTCCAAAAACATCAATAAAGCAACACACTGACAAATGTTTGGTTGTTGTTAGAAATTGTATAACATTAAAAATCTTTACCATGAAAATATTACAAGTTATCTGGGTTCACAATGGGATAGAGGTTCTGGTCTTGTACCCTAGGGTGGCAGGGGTAGGAATGGGAAAAGGGTAATGGTAGAGGATCCGGGATAGCAGTCTCTGGTCCGGGGGTGTAGTATATAGGTATAGTCAACGATGGGTGTGGGTATAGGCAAATCGTGGGAGGAGGATTCGGTGGTGGAAATAGGTTACTTAGGGCTTGTTGCTGAGGGGTGAGGGATTAGAGAGGGATCTTGATGCTGGGGTAACAGGGTGGGAAGGAACCTTGCGGGGGTATAAAGAATGGGATAGAGAGAAATCGCACCGTTGAACCTGGAAATAAGTTACTAATTAGGTCCCGTTTGGTAACACTTCCGTTCTGGGGGAATGTTCTTTTCACAGAAGTGCTCTTTTTCGATTCTGTGCTGTGAGAATAATCTCATGGAAGAGAAACAGTGTTTGGTAAAACTGTTACATTTCTGTTCCACGAATAGAAAAAGAACAGAAACGGTGTTTGGCAGACATTTTACAAAATCACTTCTTTTATACAAAAAGTTACATAAATGTCATTATGTTCATTATCCTTACGAACTCATCTTGTTCTCTTTGAGACCATTTTGCTGTCTCATTCAGCAGGACTCTTGATGAAGATGTCATTTTGCTAACATTGAATAAAATATAATTAATTAGTTCCCTAATTGATTTACAAACAACAGCCATCAATACAAATTCTATATTTCTAGCATGCTATAAACTTCATTAATCATTGAGTTCTAGCCTTCAATTGAAATTGAACAACTTATAATTTTTCTCATGCATTAACATATAAACATCAATATTAGCTACCTCATGGACAATCAAACAACTTAAATCTTTTATATAGTTCATGAAAACTTTTTAACATCTAAAAGGAGTAAATGGGGCAAAGGGCCACAACTGCATGATAAATTTTTCCTTGGCTAATTTGGATTGTAGCAATGACTGTCAATGAGCAATGCTAGCTTGGCTTGTTTGTAAGCTTGATTTGCTTGAGATGAGCCCAAGCCTTGGCATACGCTCAATCAGCTAAAGAAGCCTGACCAAAGGTGTAGTTTGCTCAAGCTCATAGGTATATGAATATTACGTGGTATGATTATTATGTTAGACAAGTAAAACTAGTAACAAGTTTTTTCAATATTACTTTTTGTTGACATCTTGTCTTCTACTACTATTAAGCTATGTATTATGAGTCCATCCATACCTGCCTTACAGCAGAAAACTAAGCTAGAGTACTAACAACTAACAAAGAAAGGAAAAGCAAACAAAGAAAAGGAGACATCCCCCACAAAATCAAAAGATTTTGTCTTTCATTTTCAAAATCCCCTTCTTTTCACCTTTTTTGCCTTTTTGTACGTTTGGTTGTATCCATTCTCTCTCTCTCTCTAGTCTCTATCCCACCTTTCCTTGGTCTTCTCTCCCCCCCCCTATTGTGTCCACTTTCCTTTTATAAATTAATTGTTTGTTAATTATGCCTTCTTCGGTTCTAAATCACACTCGGATCATTAACAAGTATTCTAAAACACAATTGCTCCTTCCCACCCTTGGGTGATGGTGACTTGGGGAGTTGAATTGAAATCTGAAGAGGTGGAGGTGGTGGTGGAGGTCTGGTTGGCTGCGGTCATTTCCTAGCGAAGCACCACAGAATTTAAATTATAAGATAATCAAGGATTAAGGGGAGCTCTCTCCCAACGAGGTCAAACCCCCCAAATAATGCCAAACTCTATAACCCCACTGGCCGACAACTTGTTCCACCCTTCACATGCAAACAAAAACTGAAAATCCCCTTCTCTTTCCTATGAAAATCCCCTTCTCACATCCTGTTCAACAATGATCTCAACGATGATCAATCAGACCCAGAAGATAAAGCTGAGCTGAGATGCAAAACCTTAACTCATCTTTTCTTGGGGTTTTGGATTTTCCAGTTCCAAGAGAGTTTTTGTTGGAAATTTCAGGTAGGGGTTTTCAGAGAGAAATAAAGAAATAACGAGGGGAAGGGCTGTTTCTTTTAGGGTCTTCATTCTCGGGGTTTTCCTTTTCCATGAAAGAAACCCTAGTTTCTTCTTTTCCGATTGTAACTCCCTGAAATCTCAGTGTCTGTTCACACAGGAAATATCACCTTTTCTTTCGTTTAAGAACCTTAACGGCAAGGCAATGGGTATGAAGCTCTTCTCTCGTTTAAGAACCCTAACGGCAAGGCAGAGAGTCACCTCCAGGGTTCAGAGGTTCTGATTGAGAGAGAGAGAGAGAGTCACCTTCGATTGCTGTCAAGTCCAGTTGCAGAAAGTCACCTTCGATTGTCGTCAAGTCCAGTTGCAGAGGGGTTCGTGCTAAGGAGAGTCACCTTCGGAGATCGTAAAGTCCAGTAAAAGAGGGTTGTAAGGAGCTCGTGGAAGAGAGAATGGCGTGAGAGGAGAGACACCCTTCCCACTCGAGTGTGACTTTTTTTTTTTTTTTTTTTTTTGGGTTTTTTACAATTACCACCCCAAAATCTTTCATATTTACTATTATCCCCCCAAAAAACTTTGAAACAATTGTTACCCGCCCCTGTTGCATACTAATAACAAACTGGTCCCCACCATTACAGACCCGTAATGGAGGGGGTTAATCGTGACAGTGCGCCGTTGTCATGGATTTTTTAGGACCAAAATGCCCTTTTTGCGGTGGTAATTGTAAAAAACTCCCACCCCATCACCGTCCCTTCTCCTCCTCCTTCTTCTTCTTCTTCTTCTTCTTCCTCTTCTTCTGCAACCCCAACCGCCCATGCCATCACCACCTAAGTACTCCGGCTTCCTTCATCTCCTTCTTTTTTGTTTTTGGTTGCTTCTCTTCTCTCTCTTACTTTTAATGGATTCTTTATTATGATTTCTACCAAACTTGTCCATGAAAATCGAAGCCCTCCTTAGAACAGATAAGAGAATAATTATTTCTTTCTAGTTTTTTTTCTCTTAATTTTGTTTCAATTGTGTAATCCATGTGAGATTGGTGGTGAAATTAAGAGATACTTTGAAACATTTTCCAGGGAATGGAAAACACAGAAACCCTAGTTGAGGGCAGTGTTGCGTTGGAACCAGTTAAAGCTCAAATCTTATAAGAAGGGATCGTCAAAGTTGGATCTAGGGTTTCGAATGAAACCCTGACATGATCACAGTTGCCGTCGGAGATTCCATTGGACAGAGTTGAAGGGAATGGTATTAGGGTTTCTGTTAACAATATCGAAGGTGATGACGGTGATGTGATGGCTCGAACGGTTGATGCGAGTGGAGAGGTGACTTTGGTGCTCGACAAGGAGGAGAAAGATGGAACTTTGGGAGGTCATGCGCTCGGAGATGGTGGAAGTCGGATGGAACTCCAGCTGCAAAACTAGTGGTCTCCGAGTGCAAATGTCTGAACCACGTGAAAGAAAATCCCTTCCAACAAGAGCCTCAAGCACACTCGATTTCCCACTACTTTGGCTTCCAGCAACAGCAACTTGCGGTAATTTGATCTTCGACAATCCCCCAAACGGTGCAAAGATATCTTGTAATCTGTTAATTATTGGAATCACAAAAGAACCGATGGATTCCATATCAGAAATGGTTGGAGAAGAAGGAGCTTCTTCCATCGGATTAAATGGGTCTTCCATCAAATTAAACCCAGACAATCAAAGAGTTAGGGTTTATATGTTGGGTTCAACTGGGCTATGGGGATAAAAACACCCAATTTAAGCAGGAAGGGGGTTTGTTATCTGATAATGGAGGAAATTCGGGCGACAAAGTTTCAGGAATGTTTGTTCCCATGGTGGAGGCCAAGAAGAATAACAATGAGGAAGGCAAGGAAGAAAAAGAAGTAGATGAAGGAGAAGAAGAGGAGCAGGTAGCAAATGATCAAGAACATGCCCTATTGGTGATTTTGTATGGGCCAAATTAAAAGTCACCCATGGTGGCCTAGGCAGATCTATGATCCTTCAGATGCATCAAAGTGGAAGACAATACATTTACGGACGAAATGTTCTCGGACTTCCTTACCATAGCTTTGGATCCTTTTTTATCTAGATGGGAGTCAATGTTTTGATACATTCAAGGGTTTCTTTTCCAGACTTAGGAGCTCTGTGTATTGTAATGAATCGAACTATGAACAGCTAGTTGTTCAAAGTGGTAGAAAAAGGAAGTCCTTGGAGAGTAATCTAGGTTCATTTGGGCAAGCTGCGCAGGAAACTGATCAAAGTGGTAGAAGGAAGTCTTTGGAGAGTAATCCAGGTTCATCTGGGCGAGCTTCCCAGGCAACTGATCAAAGTGGTGATGGCAGGTGGTGATGGCATCATCGATCGGGGCGGTTGGGGTTGCAGAGGAGGAAGAAGAAGGAGAAAGGAGGAGGAGGAGGAGGAGAAGAACGGTGATGGGGTGGGAGTTTTTTACAATTACCACCCCAAAAAGGGCATTTTGGTCCTAAAAAATCCGTGACAATGGCACACTGTCACGACTAACCCCTTCGTTACGGGTCTGTAACGGTGGGGGTCAATTAGTTATTAGTATGCAACAGGGGAGGATAACAGTTGTTTTAAAGTTTTTGAGGAGGTAATAGTAAATATGAAAGATTTTAGGGTGATAATTGTAAAAAAACCTCTTTTTTTTATGAAAAATAAAATTTCTTTAAACTTAAGGAGTAAAATTTGTACAATCCATGCACAAAGGGGTAGGGGAGGTAGTTTCAACACAAAATTTAAACCATGAGACAAGAGAAGAGTTAGCCAGTTCTTAAAAAAGGATGCCACTTGTTCGATCCAAAATCTTCAAAAAATAGGGCAGGACTTCAAAAGACCAGGGAGAAAGGGATGGAGTTGGAAGAAGTCCAGGTAGCACCTTCTTAGAGCACCAAACTTCTTTTAGCTTCAAACCTCTCACGGTAGTAGATTATAAACCATTGAGAATGGCAGTCAACTCAAGTTTCAAAAAATGATTGTTTTTACATCGCCCAGTTGTCAGAAAATGAAGTTTCCCATCAATCAAAAAACCAAAAGTCCATCCAGGTTTACCTAGTTCTTTGGAATCGAACCCTGCGCATAACAAAACAAGGAAATCTAAGTAGGTAAATCAAACCTAGGAGAAGAAATACAGTTAGTACAATCCAATTTAGGAGAAGAAAAACACATCCATTTTATAGAGGGGGAGAGGGTAAATGTTCATGTCCAATAACCATTGGTTGATTTTTCTCAGAATCAAACCAGGGTTAGGACCAACCGAATTAAATACAGAATCGTTCCGAGCCTACCAAAGAAAATAACAGGTAATAATAAAAACAGAAAAGAACCAGATTAAAGAGACCTTATCAAGCTGTCGGCCAAGCAACACAGAAGTACAAAAATGTTTGATAGAGGCTGAAATGAGTTCAGTCCTCAAACCCAAAGGACCAGCTACCCAGATGTGCTTAACCCAGTCACAAGAGAGGAAGATATGCCAGAGGGTCTCATTACAAGTGCCACAGAGAGCACAAGTGGGATCGATCTAAATCCAATTCGAAATATAATCCTGAACCGGAATCCCTGCATGTAATACACGCCAAAAGAAAAATTTTAACTTAGGACGAATCTTGAGTTTCCAAAAAAATTTCCACCAAGCTATAGAAACAAAATCAGTTAAAGAGTTACTCAAAAGAAAAGAAGTAGTAGCTTTAGTCTTAAAGCGGCCATCCTTAGTTAAAGTACACCACCAAGAATCAACTGTGTCAGAACAGTTGATAAATAAGATGTGATGCAAAAGGGAAGGAACAGTATTCTAAAGGGGATGCTCCTTCCATCTAAAGTCCGAGAGGAACAAGTCACATTTCTCAGGGTACATTCTCTAAGAGGACCCAAGTTTAATGGTAAAAGAAGGGATCGAAGGAATCCAAGGGTCAGTCCAAAAGTAGGTATCCTTACCATTACCAATCCTCCTAAAACAAAAAGATTGAAGAGGCTTGATGATCTTAGTGATGCTATTCCAACACCAAGAGCCCCTCCTTCGCAAAGTAGAGAGATTAAAGAGGGAAGTTTGAAGGTAATACTTAGCCTTCAAAAGTTTAGCCCAGATCGACTGAGGCTCAAAGAAAAGTCTCCAACCAAGCTTAAGCAGCAAGGCCAGATTTTGGGTTCTAGCTGACCAAAAGCCCAAGCCCCCCAGATGAATGGGAGAACACATGGATTTCCAAGAGATCAAACCATTCTTCCTACAAGATTCATTACCACTACACCAAAAATTATAACTAACAGAGTCAATTTGTCTCATAAAATAAAATAAAATAAAATAAAAACATAGTCAATTTGTTTACAAACAGAGTTAGGAAAATAAAAACAGCTCATAAGATAAGCAAGAAGAGATCCTAAAACAAATTTAATTAACACTGAGCGACCTGCAAAAGAAAGATGGTTAGACTTCCAAGAATTCAATCTAGATTTAATTCGTTGAACCAGAGGACTAAGGTGTTTAACCTTAGACCTCTGAGAGAAGAGTTTGGTTCCCAAATAGAAGGAATCAAGCTTCATTTCAGAGATTCCCATAATCTTGCATAAACGGATTTTGTTAGCCATGGAGACATTAGCACTAAAATGCATACCACTCTTAAACAAATTAATCTCTTGTCCTGACAGATCAGAAAAAAGATCAAGAATGGTCTTTATAGTAAGCAAGTCTTCAGAAGTAGCTCTGCATAAGATAAAAATGTCGTCAGCAAAAAACAAATGAGTAATTTCAGGGGGCTCCTCTAGCAACCTTGATACCCCTAAAAAGGTTGAGCTCCCTATAAGCAGCAATCAGCCGAGAAAGGGCCTCCATGCCAATAATAAACAAATAGGGACTCAACGGACAACCCTGCCTCATACCTCTGGAGCCCTTAAAGAAACCAAAGGGTGTACCATCAAGTTTAACCGAAAAGGTAGTGGAAGAAAGAAGGTGCCCAATAAAAGCACACCACTGCTAATCAAAGCCCAAAAAATTAAGCAGAGAAGTAATAAAGGACCACTCCATACGGTCATAAGCCTTAGACATGTCACTCGAGTGTGACTTGTTTATCGGGAATATATAGCTTTTCATTTTTCTATCCTTTTGATCTTTAATTTGTGTTGAAGAATCCAAGAAGCTTCAATTTGGTGTTTCTCAATTCCTGATTTTTTGGTTAACCATTTGGGATTGGTGTGTGGTTTATGTGATTACACTTTTATCAAAAAAAAAAAAAAAAATCCTGATCTTCTCATGTTTTTTCAACCGGTCTAGTCAAGGAGTACACAAGATTGAACCATGTGTGCCAAACGAGTTTCTATTCTATATGCATTCCTGCAGAACAAAAGATCACCAGAAGCACTCTCCAGGAGTGTTACCAAATGGTAGCAAAGTCAAAAGGGAAAACCGATAAAAACATTTAACTAAAATTGTTTATTTACTAATTTCAATTTGGTACATTGGAATCGTTTAATAAACGGTTTGAGTAATAAGGTTACTAAAGATATGGTGGTGGGGCTAAAAGAGGACTCCTTGAATTTATTTATTAATAAATTGATTAAACAACGAAAGTGGAACTTTGAAGGACACACCAATGTGACATGGAACATGTTATCAATGTATATTAAAAAAAGTTGTTAAAAAGGCCTTAGGGAAATCAAAAGGAAAGCGACAATGCCCCTAGGGAGACTTGGTGGTGAGATGACGAGATTCAAGCAGTCATTAAGACAAAGAAAGATAGTTTTAAGAACTTGCGAATGACTAAGGGTATAGAAGATGAAAAAGAAAAACTATAAATCTATTACAAAATAAAGTTAAGATGCTTGTAGAGAAAGCAAAGCGAAGAAATCTAAAGTCCCTTACAACAACTTGAGCAGAGAAAAAAAAAAAAGGAAATGGAAATTTATAAGATAAGTAGAGCGACAAAACTAAAGAGTAAAGACTTCAATCATGTAAGATGTATTCAAAGTGACAACTTGGGCTTGTCCTATGCGTATCAGACAAGTTGGCCCATTTTCATTCCTTGAGTGTTTAATTTATGCATAACACAGATATTGAACGATTTTCACATGCTAATAAATAAGCTTCATTCTATGCAAAAACAAAATGTCGACACTTTAGTGAAGTATAAGGGTTGAAGTTGGTACGAGCTGTGACTGATTCAAACTCATATTTTAATAAGAGTAGGAAAATTAGAGAAAGAGTACAAATTAACAAAGGGAGTATTGAATGACACCTCTATAGGGGTGTTTAGAACTTTTAACATTTTCATAATTGCTCCTTATTTTATTCTCAAAAGCAATTAATGCAATTTTTTGAATGAGGGTAAATTTTTTATTTCATATAAGTACTGTGTTAAATATTGTATAAAATGACTTTCAATTTGTTGAACCTCTTTTTTTTTGTTTTTTATAACTTTCGAGAATAAAACAAAGATAAAAAAGTAAAACTACAAATTTAATGACACTTTGGGAGGTGTCAATAAGAAAATCCCATTAACAATGGTTTTTTTTTTTTGGGTAAAGCATTAACAGGGTACTAGTCTAGTCCTAAAGATCCTATTACCAAAAAATTCTATAAGTCAAATTAAAACGAAGTTAATTAAGAGGGAAAAAGAAAGTTGTCTGGTAGTTTCACACATGCGCCCAGACATACGAAGGGTGATATGTGCACCTCACCCCCCAATGAAATGAAAATCCCACCACTATTAGATGTCCCCAGACACATTTTCATTGGCCCCTGTGGTAGTGCAGGGGCCACACAGCCTGACACCAAAGCAGGTAGCGTCATTTACTTATCATCCACCTAAATCTCTACTCTCCAAACCCATTTGTCCATCGTTTGCTGAAGACTTTGCAAGATGCTTCTAGTCTTCGGTGCTAACAAGTCCCCTAAAAATCTATGACTCACAAAAGCACAATAAAACTGGAAATTAAATAGAACAATAGTAGGCCCAACCAGATGTAGAAGACTTAAAGGTCTAAATGCACACAACGCACGCTCTAGAAGCGCCTCTCAATTTCCTCCATCTTGCTTTGAGTAGTATTTGTGTAGTAACATTATCATCTATTTATCTTCTTTAATTATGCTTGAATTAAATATTTAAAATATTTAAAATTAGGGAGACTGTTCTCTGTGGGGGAGTGCAGGGTAGGCACGTGCGGCAGCCAATGAGAGGACATACTGGCATAATTTTCACTTTTCATGGGGACGGGGCAGTCATTTTACCCCTCACTGTGTCTGGCCGTGCCCTGCGCCCCCACCCCACAGAACATTTTCCCTTAAAATTATCACTTTAAAATATGACCCTGTCATCAATTTTCCCCACCCCACATTCAATCCAAGTTACACACTATATACACTCTTCTTATTCTACTAATCTTGAAAAACTTTGGATTTAATATCTCTCTCTCTCCCCTATGAACTGTAACTTCCCGAAACTCAACTAAATAGAGAGAAGGAATGATAGAAAGAAAGTCAGGTTTTACTCGAGAGTTGAGAAGATGATTCTGCCCAAAATCAAGGAGGTTTTTCAAGCAGTTTGAGCAAACTGAGGTATTCGGGGTTCAGATTACGTCTCAGGATAAGCAAAAAAAAAAAAAAAAAAAAAAGAGTAATATTGAGCAAACAGTATTGCAAAGTGATGTACGAATCTCAGTCCCAAACCAGAAAGACTTGTTTTATGGGATCAAATCACCATGAAACTTGAGTGTGTAATATAAAATTCAATGATTAGTGAATTGAGGGATTTCATACATTTGATACAAGGGTTACAGAAAAATACCCCAAATTGGTATGTTTACAATATTGA
The DNA here is from genome assembly GCF_018873765.1 of Telopea speciosissima. Lineage (NCBI taxonomy): Eukaryota > Viridiplantae > Streptophyta > Magnoliopsida > Proteales > Proteaceae > Telopea > Telopea speciosissima. The sequence continues at coordinate 13,728,931 of NC_057918.1, read as the reverse complement.
GTACCCCCAAACCCAACCCCCCTTTTCTCCCCAGTAAATGATCGAAATGTTAATTCCCTCTCCCTTAAAAAGTACAAAAAAAATTGGTTCGTACACAAAAATGTATTTACATTCTTTGCCTCTTGGCAGTATCCTAAGATCCTCCTGTCCTCTAAGAATTCTAGTGGTCAATCCTTGTCTGCACGCCCTTGTCCACGAGGCATTTTCTTCGATCCAGCTGTATAAATAATTTTTTTTATTAATTAATTAATTGGCATATTGAAATGGTTTTTTTTTTTTTTGGTACGATGAAGATTTATTGATGAGAATCATGTGTACAACTAATGGCTTCAGATAAACAAAGATCATCAAACCACAGAGTGATAATTGGCCAATCTGTCATACACATGATAGACAGGGCCTTCTTTACCAGGACATCTGCAATTACATTCATAGTCCTTGGAACAAAAAGAAAAGAAACAAATACAAAAGTAGAACGTAGCTCACAAACATCTTCAACGACAACTGCAACATCAAGCGGCGGAACACGATTAGGATCTTCAATAAAACTAATAATTTCCTTCTTGTCTGATTCAACAAGGAGATTTGTGATTCTTAATTCACGAGCTTGCATTAGTGCTTCTCTAATGGCTAGAGCTTCTCCTTGAATTACAGAGGATAAGACCTGAGAAATAGAGAGTGCCTTTAAAGGACGCCGATTGTGATCCCTAAAAATAATTCCCAGTCCGCCACCAGCAGTAGCATATTGAAATGGTAGAAGCATTGAAAATGTGACTTATTTGGGTTCTCTTTCGAATGCATGGTATTGATGGAAATGGTCCCTGATGACAACAATACCGCCACAGAACATAACCACAAGTTTCAGCAATCCGCTCTACATTCAAACCAGATGCTTTATGCGGAACTCTAGAAAATATTTCTTCTGCAAAACACTCTGGTCTCAGCTGATGAAGACAAACCAAACTCAACAAGCTTGCCCATAACATCAGCAGGCGAAGAAGTTTGCTTAGCTGAAAGATCATTAACACATCTACAATTAGCATGACATTTGATATTGGAGCTAATACCTCATCGACATATAACAGGGAATCAGAAGAAAAAGAGTCATCAACTTGTCTGATACCCATGTTTTCAAATTACTTTCGTCCGGCATTTTCTTGGAGATGGATTTTACTAAATCAAGTTGGAATGAAAGTACAATTAGATAAGAGAGGAAATAGAGGATTCACCATATCTCCATTCTAAGATATTCCAAAAACATCAATAAAGTAACACACTGACAAATGTTTGGTTAGTATTAGAAATTCATATAACATTAAAAACCTTCACCATGAAAATATTACAAGTTATCTGAGTCGAAGATTCACAATGGGATAGCGGTTCTGATCTTGTACCCTATGGCGGCAGGGATAGGAATGGGCAAAGGGTAACGGCCGGGTAGGAATGGGAAAAGGGTTACGGCAGAGGATCTGGGATAGCAGGCTCTGGTTCGGGGGTGTATATAGTAGGTATAGTCGACGATTGGTGTGGGTATGGGCAAATCGTGGGAGGAGGATTTGGTGGTGGAAATAGGTGGTTACTCAGGGCTTGTTGCAGAGGGGTGAGGGGATTAGTGAGGGATCTCGATGCTAGTAACAGGGTGGGAAGGAACCTTGCGGGGGTATAAAGAATGGGATAGAGAGAAATCCCACCATTGAACCTGGAAATAAGTTACTCAGACTCGGAGAATGGGGTTTTTCCGCTAAGTCCACAGTTCTAGGTTAACAAACCTGGTATGCTTCAAAACCAGTAGCTGATCTCGTTGGGAAGCTGTGCCCTCCTGCCCACGGCAACTCAAGAGAAGATGAGGAGAAATAAGTATATTTCTATTCAGCTTTTCAGTGTTTTTTAGAGGGTGCTTTCTCCAACTGTTCTGGTCTAACTCTAACATGTTAAAAATAGTTATAAATTTGTCCGAATTTCTTCATTGAACTAGGTTGGTACCTGCAATTCCTGCATGTGTTGAAACAGAAGAAGCAGCAATGTGTCCCCCCTTGGTGCAACCTTGGAAGACGATAATGAAAATTTTATCTTTGGAGAACTAATCGGACTACCGGGGAAGAAGAAAAGCTGAAAAGGTATAAAGCATTGTAGGGGTGGGAATGTGGGATAATCGGTTGGGTACTTGGGTTTAAGAGGAAGAGCTGTGAGCCTGTGACTGAATATAAACAATTGAAGAAAAAAAAAGGTAAATTATGCATACACCCCCTATTCTTTACCTTAAGTATACATTGACCCAAGGTTTCAAAAAGTGAATGAGTACACCTTGTAGGGTGTGGGTGAAGAGATTCTCTCTTATTTCATTTTCCTTCTCAAATCTTCTCTCTCAAATAAGAAATTATCAGCACGATCATGAGGTTTGCCAACATTTTAACGCACACCCATACAGTATCGAAATGGCCCCTCGTCTCCTAAAACAATAGAAAATCCCACCCCTATTGATGCTTTCTTGTATGTTCGTATTGACACCATACTGATGCAGGGGCCACGCTCCTGGATTGAAAACTCTTCCCCAAAAATCAATTACAATTTCCAAGATCTACTAGATAATAAAATAAAGGGCAAGTGAGAATGTAAGATCATCATCATGGATGAGATTTTTTATTTGAGGAGGAGTTGGGTAGTATTGTCACATTCTCCAATATATGTGCGTAGTATCCGCATGACTAGGCAACATTTTTTTTTCCTAAAAAAATATAATATAGACCAAAATAAGGGTGTCAATTCAATTCGACGAAACCAAAGAATTGCTTACAAATCAATTTGTATTAGTTTTGAACCGATTAAAATCGAGTATAACCGATATGTTGTTGGACCGATTATACATATGGTCCCGTTTGGTAACACTTCTGTTCTGGGAGAATGTTCTTTTCACAGAAGTGCTCGTTTTCGATTCTGTGTTGTGAGAATAATCTCATGGAAGAGAAACAGTGTTTGGTAAAACTATTACATTTCTGTTCCACGAATAGAAAAAGAACAAAAACAGTGTTTGGCAGACATTTTACAAAATCATTTCTTTTATACAAAAAATTACATAAATGTCATTATGTTCATTATCCTTAACAACTCATCTTGTTCTCTTTGAGACCATTTTGCTGTCTCATTCAGCAGGACACTTGATGTCATTTTGCTAACATTGAATAAAATATAATTAATTAGTTTTCTAATTGATTGACAAACAACAACCATCAATACAAATTCTATATTTTTAGCATGCTATAAACTTCATTAATCATTGAGTTCTAGCCTTAAATTGAAAATTTTCTCATGCAGTAACATATAAACATCAATATTAGCTATCTCATGGGCAATCAAACAACTTAAATCTTTTATATAGTTCATGAAAACTTTTTAACATCTAAAAGGAGTAAATGGGGCAAAGGGCCACAACCGCACGATAACTTTTTCCTTGGCTAATTTGGATTGTAGCAATGACTGTCAATGAGCAATGCTAGCTTGGCTTGTTTGTAAGCTTGATTTGCTTGAGATGAGCCCAAGCCTTGGCATAAGCTCAATCAGCTAAAGAAGCCTGACCAAAGGTGTAGTTTGCACAAGCTCATAGGTATATGAATATTACGTGGTATGATTATTATGTTAGACAAGTAAAACTAGTAACAAGTTTTTTCAATATTACTTTTTGTTGACATCTTGTCTTCTACTACTATTAAGCTATGTATTATGAGTCCATCCATACCTGCCTTACAGCAGAAAACTAAGCTAGAGTACTAACAACTAACAAAGAAAGGAAAAGCAAACAAAGAAAAGGAGACATCCCCCACAAAATCAAAAGATTTTGTCTTTCATTTTCAAAATCCCCTTCTTTTCACCTTTTTGGCCTTTTTGTATGTTTGGTTGTATCCATTCTCTCTCTCTCTCTCTCTCTAGTCTCTATCCCACCTTTCCTTGGTCTTCTCTCCCCCCCTATTGTGTCCACTTTCCTTTTATAAATTAATTGTTTGTTAATTATGCCTTCTTCGGTTCTAAATCACACTCGGATCATTTACAAGTATTCTAAAACACAATTGCTCCTTCCCACCCTTGGGTGATGGAGACTTGGGGAGTTGAATTGAAATCTGAAGAGGTGGAGGTGGTGGTGGTGGAGGTCTGGTTTGCTACGGTCATTTCCTAGCAAAGCACCACCGAATTTAAATTATAAGATAATCAAGGATTAAGGGGAGATCTCTCCCAACGAGGTCAAACCCCCCAAATAATCCCAATCTCTATAACCCCACTGGCCGACAACTTGTTCCACCCTTCACATGCAAACAAAAACTGAAAATCCCCTTCTCTTTCCTCTGGATTTCCGCTCCATTTTCTTCTTCTTTTCCAAACATCTCTCTCTCTATGTGTTCAACAATGATCAATTCAACGATGATCAATCAGACCCAGAAGATAAAGCTGGGCTGAGATGCAAAACCTTAACTCATCTTTTCTTGGGGTTTTAGATTTTCCAGTTTCAAGAGACTTTTTGTTGGAAATTTCAGGTAGGAGTTTTCAGAGAGAAATAAAGAAATAACGAGGGGAAGGGCTGTTTCTTTTTGGGTCTTCATTCTCGGGGTTTTTCTTTTTCATGGAAGAAACCCTAGTTTCTTCTTTTCCGATTGTAACTCCCTGAAATCTCAGGGTCTGTTCACACAGGGAATATCACCTCTTCTTTCGTTTAAGAACCCTAACGGCAAGGCAATGGGTATGAAGCTCTTCTCTCGTTTAAGAACCCAAACGGCAAGACAGAGAGTCACCTCCAGGGTTCAGAGGTTCTGATTGAGAGAGAGAGTCACCTTCGACTGCTGTCAAGTCCAATTGCAGAAAGTCACCTTCGATTGTCGTCAAGTCCAGTTGCAGAGGGGTCGTGCTAGGGAGAGTCACCTTCGGAGATCGTAAAGTCGAGTAACAGAGGATTGTGAGGAGCTCGTGGAAGAGAGAATGGCGTGAGAGGAGAGACACCCTCCTCACTCGAGTGTGACTTCTTTATCAGAAGCTTCAATTTGGGGTGTCTCAATTCCTCAACTTCTCATGTTTTTTTCGACCGGTCAGAACACAAGATTGACCCATGTGTGCGTGCCGTTTCTATTCTATGTGCATTCCCGCAGAACAAAAGATCACCAGAAGCACTCTCCAAGAGTGTTACCAAACTGAACCTAAACTAAAATTGTTAAAAATCGTTTATTTACTAGTTTCAATTTGGTACATTGGAATCGTTTCATAACTGTAACCCATAAAAAAATAAGGTTTGAGTAATTAAGGTTACTAAAGATATGGGGGTGGAACCTGTCAATGTGTATTAAAAAAGTTGTTAAAGAGACTTTAGGGAAATCAAAAGGAAAACAACAATGCCCTAGGGAGATTCGGTGGTGGGGATGACGAGGTTCAAACAGTCATTAAGACTGAGAAAAATAGTTTTAAGACATGGCGAATGACCAAGGGTGTAGAAGATGAAACAAAAAAAAACTATAAGTCTATCAAAAAATGAAGTTAAGATGCTTGTAGGGAAAGCAAGACGAAGAAATCTGAAGGCCCTTACAACAACTTGAGCAAAGGAAAAAGAAGGGAAATGAAAATTTATAAGATATATATATATATATGTTGGTAAAGAAAATTCATAAGATAACTAGAGTGATAGAATAAAGAGCAAAGACTTCGACATGTAAGATGTATTAAAAGTGACAAATTGGCCCATTTTCATTTATTGGGTATTTGATTTATGAATAACGCAGATACCGAGTGATTTTCACATGCTAATAAATAAGCTTCTTTTTCTACCAAAATAAAAAAAGCTTCTTTCTACGCCCCAAAAAAAAATGTTCAACACCTTAGTGAAGTATAAGGGTTCAAGTAGGGATGAGCTATGGCTGATTCAAACTCATATTTTAACAACAACAACAGTAGGAAAATTAGAGAAAGAGTACAAATTAACAAGGACTCCGTTAAATATTGTATAAAATGACTTTCAAATTTTTGAATACCCTTCTTTATTCATACTTTAAATAACTTTTGAAAATATTTACCAAAAACAAAAGGCTTTTGAAAATAAAACAAGGGGAAAAAAAAGTAAATTACAAATTTAGTGACAATAAGAAATCCCATTAACAATGGCTTTTTTTTTGGGGGGGGGGGGGGGAGGGGGTAAAGCATTAAAATAGGATACTAGTCTAGCCATAAAGATCACCAAAAAATTCCATAAATCAAACTAAAACGAAGTTACCTAAAAGGGAAAAAGAAAGTTGTGTTTCCTAGCACCTGTGCCCAAACATATGAAGGGCGAAATAATCACCCCACCCCTATTAGAAGTCCCCATGCGCATTCTCATTGCTGCAGGGGCCACACAGACTAACACCAAAGTGGATGGTGCCATTTACTATTGTTGAGAGATCAAGTTAGTGTGTTGCCTTTCCCCCTTTCAAATATATGAGAAGATATTTCCAACATGGTTGAGATTTTTTTGTTTTTTTTTGGTTGATATGCTGGAAGGAAGAAATTAACTAAATAAAAAATCAACATCATCCATTATTATATCACTTAACCTAGCTCTTCTAGCCTTATGACCTGCCCTTGTGACAATAGAAACACAATAAGCACCCTTTAATTTAAAAATTAAATTCATCACCAGGATCAAAATTTCTAAAAAAGTTCTAAACAAGTCCGCCAAGGTCTTCCAACCTGATTATCTTATTTTAACTACCCCACTATTTCCTTACAAATTCCTTAAAAATCCACGACTCTCATAAGCACAATAAAACTGGGAATAAAATAGAACAATCATCATCTATTTATCTTCTTTAGTTATGATTGTATTAAGTATTTAAAATTATCACTTTAAAATATGATTCATATCATCAATTTTCCCCACCCCACACTCAATACTACTTTCACTAAAGGTACTCTCTTTATACTCTTGTTCTTATTCTACTAATCTTGAAATCTTTGGATTTAATCTCTCTCTCTCTCCCCTATGAACTGTAACTTCCTGAAACTCTAAATACTTAGAGAGAAGGAATGATAGAAGAAACTCAGGTTATAGAAAAATACCCGAAATTGGTATGTTTGCTAGCTAGTATGACTAAACTTGATTTCCAACAAAAAAAAAAACTGTCTCATGTATTCCTTTGTTGTAAGTACAAGCTCATGATCGATAAACAACCCACCTAGGGAGCATCTGGGAAGACAAGAGGAAGAAAAATAAGATGACTACCTATATTAAGGAGGTTGCTAAAGAAAAGTAATCACCACACTTGGGAGTTCCTTTTTCTCTAAAATGATCAGGACACCAATACCTCAGCCTATATCTCTTTGCTATTTAGCATTCTTATTTTAGAATATTGCTTCACCATTGAATGAGATAACTACATCTAGTAAGAAGATTGCTACCGATAGCACAAACGAATCTTAAGGAAAACATCATTCATCTAGGGAGACTTGATGGTAGGATAATGAGGATCAAGCAGCCATTAAGGCTAAGAAAGCTTTTGAAGGCATGGTAAAGGATTAAGGATGTAGAGAGTTTAAAAATGTATAAATTTGTTAGAAATGAAGGTAAGAAGATTGTGGAAAAAGCAAGTGCGAAGAAATATGAGGATCTTTTATAACAATTTGAGCACAAAGGACAAGGTAAATTCTATCTATAAGATTGCTAAAATGAGAGAAAGAAAGAGTAGAAATTTCGACCATGTTAAATGCATTAAAAGTGAAGATGATAAAGTTCTAATAAGGGATGGGAACATTAAGGAGAGATGAAAAAACTATTTCTATAGCTTGCTAAACAAAAACATTTTAAGTAATAGTACCTCGGAAGGTTGCATTACCCACAAGAAACTACATGTCGTAGATATATACAAAAAATTAAGGTGCAATAATAAAAGAAGTTTTAAGGAAGATGAAAGTAGGCAAAGCACCAGGTCCATATGGGGTCCCAATGGAAAGGTGGAAAAGTTTATGAATCTACAATTCTTCTTGGCCAACCAAGTTGTTAAATAAGATTATGAGCACAAGGAGAACGTCAAATGAATGGAGACGAAGCATTGTGGTTTCGACTTATAAAAAATAAAAGTGATATTCATAGTTGTAATAACTATAAAGTCATAAAACTAATGAGAGTCATACTATAAACTTATGGGAGAAATTTATTAAAACTCGCCTGAGACAATAAACTATTATTACGGAAAGCCAATTTGGTTTATGCCAGGAAGATCAATAACAAAAGCTATTTACTTAGGAAACTCATGGAAAGATTTAAAAAATGCAAGAAGGATCTCCATATGGTCTTTATTGACCTAAAAAAAAACCTTAAGACAAATTTGTGATCTACTCTGAGATAAAGGAAGCAACAGCATTGTTAGGAGAGAAATCCGATCGATGGAAGGGGAGGGAAAAGAGATAAATCGATCTATTGGCAGAAAGAAGAGAGAAGAAAACAAATCAGGTATGCAATACCAATCCCGAATGCACTACATAACAACACCAAACTCTTAAAAAAACTCATATTCTTTACTCAAACCATCCCTAATTTGATGGGGGGGGGGGGTTACTACAAATCTACAATAGAAAGACCACCTAATATTCTTCAATTAATTTATAAAAAGACTCCTAATCACACTCACACTTAATAAAGTAAATAAATTCAAAATAGAACAAAAACTTTTCATCCATAAAGACTACCTCAACACTGGACTTGCATTTTTGGGGTTTTGTTGCATTAATATCTGGTGAAACTGAATGTACTCAATCTCTAAGACATCGTCAAAAGAAGCCAAGGTTCCAAATTTTTGGATTTCTCCCTTTGCCGAAACTGAAATATTTCAGTGAAATTTCTGCAAATTTTACTTGTAAATGTCAGATAATTTTTTTCGATTCTGCAACAATTTCAGCAATTTCGGTGTGAAATTTTCAAACCTGGAAAGAAGCTTAGAATTAGATGTTGTCATGATTTACTGCTCTTGAATTAGGGGGGAAAAAACACATAACTATGTTGGTAAGGAAATTGTTATCCTGCTTCTCCATTAGATAAAAATGCCCATAGCAATAAATTGAATTTGTTATCAATGATGAGGTTTCTTACATGTTGTAATTGTCTATAGCCATGAAGAGTATTGGATGATGCAAATGATGTTGTAGCACTCCTTGATTCGTTTTTCAGTCTAAAAGTGTGGAAAAAACAAGATTAAATGTAAGATTTTAGACTCTTTGTTTAGAGTTTTCTTTCATTTTTTCGTTAGATTATATTAGGAGTTATATTAAAGACTGTGAGTGAAAATGACTTTTTTATGGAATACATCAAAGGTATCGGTATGTATCGAGCCGCATCGGCAGATACATATCGTATCGGGCCGTATCGAACGATACATTTCGATACAATTCGAAACAGTCCATTTTTCTTTTAAAAAATAGACGTATCGGTATATATCATATCGGTATCGACCGATACCGATACATATCGGTTTGTATCGTATTGTATCGGTCTCATGGCCCCTAGTAAATTCCAAGTATAAATCAGATCTTCGGGGGAAGAAAAAAAAAATCAATGTAAAGCACATTGGATGCTACCTGAATATAGTGTTCATAGCACCACTGAGTTGAGAAATTAGTTTCTTTCCAAGAACTGTAACCCTGAAGAAATATGATAGGGGATAGGTTAGTGAATCCATTTAAGATACAAACTTAATGACAGAAGCAATCACATCATTGAGTCTCAAGCAATATCAAATAAATACGAATGGAGGATACAGCCAAGTCAACATACTAACAGAAATAGAGTTTCATAGTATAATGCATTGTATCTCTCTCACAAACACACACACACATACATTTTTGTCCACACGTGCGCATTTACATGCATTGTATCTATCTATATTGGGAAATCCCGTTGGGAAAATAATCCTCTCCAATTACCTAAAAGTATACAGTGCGGCAGTTTGGGGGTGGAGATGTTGACATGTGGCAGTTTGGGGGTGGAGATGTTGACATGTGGCAATGAGCTTGGGCTGTTGGATGTCCGAGCTGCTAGGTGTCGTCGATATATATATATATATAATCAAGGGAGGCAGATATCAGTCGTTGGTGCCCCAAAGCTCATAATGTGTAACGGCACCGATAAGGACCCCTCAGGTTTAGGGACCAACCATACACTATTGACGAGAATTCCGATCCAAATCAACTAACAGTACGTAGTAAAACACACGAAATTCTCGTATGATTTTGTTCAAAGTACACACCATATGTGCACTCATCCTTGTGCCCTGGAATCTCCATTCTTAGATACATACAATGTGATGACCATATGAATGGAATGTCCAATCCCGTCCTTAGTTGTGAATAATATTAGATTAAAACCTAAGAATTACCAATACCCATTATTTAACCATGTAAATTAATTTATATAATTCATCCAAATTTTTTTTTGTATAATCCATATAATTATGGATTTGATAGTCACATTTCCAATAGTTCATTCATCTATATCATCATCAACTTAATTAACACAATGGAAAATTATAGTGATAGCTGCTAAAATGACTTGTAACTATTGTTGTATCACCATATAAAGGAAACCTACCCCTGCTAATTGCTAAATCGAAACATATAACTAGTTTTAAAATGAAAAATACTGGCTGGTATTGAGGAATGTGAACCATAAACACATAGAGTCAAAGTAGTTTTAACCTCTGCATGCAAACCATATTTTTAGGACAAGAGGAATCCGGATTTCCTCTTGTAGCTAGCAGAATGACCTTGGGGATGGGATTCCAATTGCCAACCCTCTCGTACTCGATTTGGGCTCACAGTCGTTTGAATGGAATCCACTCCATGTGGGTCCCACAGAGTGGATTCCATCTGAACGGCTGTGAGCCATTCTCGAATTCCATAGTATCCAACTCGCAAGGACAGTGTGTCGAGCCGCTTCAACAGACACAATTGGACAAACTGACATGGAAAGAATCTTCTCATGCAGACTGCGCCGCCGTTTGGGACAGATATGAAGATACACTGCAGCTAGGGGGAGGTGGAGGATCACAGCGTTATATGAAATTGAAAGCTCTTGGTAGCTGGACAAAGACAGGGTAGAGAACATTTCATGGGCTTCTTTTGAAAAGGTCTCTTTCCTTGTTTTGGAGTTTTGTTTTGGTACTTATGATTGAATATTTCTGTAGGAAGAGGAGAAGGAAGTTGGAAAAAGATCATGTACAGCCGTGGCGGGAGCTGCACAGGTGTAGCACCGCTAAAAGACAGCGGTGTGAACTCTAAGCTTGATTGTGGATCTAGCGTCTGAGGTCCATGCAAGCTTAATTTCGGCTTCTAATCTATAACTCAAAGACTGCCAAATTGGAATTTGTATTGCTTTGACTACCAACAAGCCAATTCAATTGGTTCTAATCCAATGGTTGGTTGAAAGAAAGAAATTCATTTTTAAGATGTTTTATTACGATACTCAGAATTAACTGGAAACAAATCCCTCAGATCATGTGAACAGTGAAGTCCTTTAAGTGTTAGGAATATGTACACATGTCATTACTTTATTAGTTATTGTGCCTTTAGGTTTTTGGTGTCTGACAGTATATATATAAATATTCTCTTTGATTGATTAATAGAAGATATCAATCGTCATTATATATTCTGTTTGATTAATAGAATATTTCAATCGTCGTTTCTACATTAAGCAGGGCAGTTTGCAATAGCATAGTAAACATAGTATTTGGTATCAGGTCCAAAAATAAATCATAAATAGACATAATAAGCATATTATTTGGTATCAGCATAATATTTGTATTACTTTGACTGCCAACGAGCCAATTCAATTGGTTCCAATCCAATGGTTGGTTGAAAGAAAGAAATTTCTTTTTAAGATGTTTTATTACAAAACTCAGAATTGACTGGAAACAAATCTCTCAGATCATGTGAACAGTGAAATCCTTTAAGTGTTAGGAATATGTACACATGTCATTACTTTATTGGTTATTGTTCCTTTAGGTTTTTGGTGTCTGACAATATATATATATATATATATATATATATATATATATATATCTCTTTGATTGATTAATAGAAGATATTAATCATCATTATATATTCTGTTTGATTAATAGAAGATTTCAATTGTCATTTTTACATTAAGTAGAGCAGTTAGCAATAGCATAGTAAGCATAGTATTTGATATCAGCTCCAAAAATAAACCAGAAATAGGCATACTAAGCATAGTATTTGGTATCAGTATAATATTTGTATTATTTTGACTACCAACAAGCCAAGTCAATTGGTTCCAATCCAATGGTTGGTTGAAAAAAAGAAATTCATTTTTAAGATGTTTTATTACGAAACTCATAATTGACTGGAAACAAATCCCTCAGATCATGTGAACAGTGAAGCCCTTTAAGTGTTAGGAATATGTACACATGTCATTACTTTATTGGTTATTGTTCCTTTAGGTTTTTGGTGTCTGACAGTATATATATATATGTATTCTCTTTGATTGATTAATAGAAGATATCAATCGTCATTATATATTCTGTTTGATTAATAGAAGATTTCAATCGTCATTTCTACATTAAGCAAGGTAGTTAGCAATAGCATAGTAAACATAGTATTTGGTATCAGTTCCAAAAATAAACCAGAAATAGGCATAGTAAGCATAATATTTGGTATCAACATAGTATTTGTATTACTTTGACTGCCAACAAGCCAATCCAATTGGTTCCAATCCAATGGTTGGTTGAAAGAAAGAAATTCCTTTTTAAGATGTTTTCTTACGAAACTCAGAATTGACAGGAAACAAATCCCTCAGATCATGTGAATAGTGAAATCCTTTAAGTGTTAGGAATATGTACACATGTCATTACTTTATTAGTTATTGTTCCTTTAGGTTTTTGGTGTCTGATAGTATATATATATATATATATATATATATCTCTTTGATTGATTAATAGAAGATATCAATCGTCATTTTATATTCTGTTTGATTAATAAAATATTTCAATCGTCATTTCTACATTAAGCAGGGCAGTTAGCAATAGCATAGTAAACATAGTATTTGGTATCAATTCCAAAAATAAACCAGAAATAGGCATAATAAGCATAGTATTTGGTAGTCATCCAATATGATTATCTTGTGTACTGTTAATCACCCCACTATTTATTTATCATCCACCTAAATTTCTACTCTCCAAACCCATTTGTCCATCGCTTGCTGAAGACTTTGCAAGATGCTTCTAGTCTTCGGTGCTAGCAAGTAGGGGTGTAAATGAATAGCCGAAATCTATTTCTGTATCCGTGTTCATATCCATTTAGCACTATCCGAATCCGTCCGAAAGCTAAACGGATGCGGATACGGATAGGCTATCGCTATCCGAAAAGCTATATTTACATGTAAACGGATAAAATACCCGATCCGTATCCGTGTCCGTATCCGTTTAGCACTATCCGAATCCGTCCGATAGCTAATCGGATGCGGATACGGATATTGCACTATCCGAGCCGAATCCGATCCGTTTACAGCCCTACTAGCAAGTCCCCTAAAAATCCATGACTCACAAAAGCACAATCGCTCTAGAAACACCTCTCAATTTCCTCCATCTTGCTTTGAGTAGTGTTTGTGTAACATTATCAACTATTTATCTTCTTTAATTATGATTGAATTAAATATTTAAAATATTTAAAATTAGAGAGAGCGTTCTCTGTGGGGGAGTGCAAGGCAGGCACGTGCGGCAGCCAATGAGAGGACGTACTAGTATAATTTCCACCTTTCATGGGAGTGGGGCAATCATTTTGCCCCCCTGTGTTTGGCCGTGCCCTGTGCCCCTGCCCCACAGAACATTTTCCCTTAAAATTATCACTTTAAAATATGACCCTATCATCAATTTTCCCCGCCCCACATTCAATCCAAGTTACACTATATACACTCTTATATATTCTACTAATCTTGAAAGACTTTGGATTTAATCTCTCTCTCTCTCTCCTATGAACTGTAACTTCCCAAAACTCAACTACATAGAGAGAAGGAACGATAGAAAGAAAGTCAGGTTTTACTTGAGAGTTGAGAAGATGATTCTGCCCAAAATCAAGGAGGTTTTCAAATCAGAAAGACTTCTTTTATTGGATCAAATCACCATGAAACTTGAATGTGTAATATAAAATTCAATGATCAGTGAATTGAGGAATTTCATACATTTGATACAAGTGTTACAGAAAAATACCCCAAATTGGTCTGTTTACAATATTGAGTACCCCCAAACCCAACCCCCCTTTTCTCCCCAGTAAATGATCGAAATGTTAATTCCCTCTCCCTTAAAAAGTACAAAAAAAATTGGTTCGTACACAAAAATGTATTTACATTCTTTGCCTCTTGGCAGTATCCTAAGATCCTCTTGTCCTCTAAGAATTCTAGTGGTCAATCCTTGTCTGCACGCCCTTGTCCACGAGGCATTTTCTTCGATCCAGCTGTATAAATAATTTTTTTTATTAATTAATTAATTGGCATATTGAAATGGTAGAAGCATTGAAAATGTGACTTATTTGGGTTCTCTTTCAAATGCATGGTATTGATGGAAATGGTCCCTGATGACAACAATACCGTCACAGAACATAACCACAAGTTTCAGCAATCCGCTCTACATGTATGTGTGTTGGGTGCATGTGTGTGTGTGTGCTTGAGAGAGAGAGAGAGCATACGATCTTCCACATCCTTCAGCTGGTAATAGTGAGGTGCAATTTCCACCAACCAATCGGGTTTTAATTCAGTGACCTGCATCCAACCCCACATTTAGTCATAATGTTCCACATTTGCTCACAAAACTAGCAAGTATGACTAAACTTGATTTCCAACAAAAAAATTATACCTGTCTCATGTATTCCTTTGCTGTAAGTACAAGCTCATGATAAACAACCCACCTAGGGAGCACCTGAGAAGACAAGAGGAAGAAAAATATGATGACCACCTGTATTAAGAAGGTTGCCAAAGAAAACTAATCACCACACTTGGAGTTCCTTTTTCTCTAAAATCATCAAGACACCAATACCTCAGCCTATATCTCTTTGCTATTTAGCATTCTTATTTTAGAATATTGCTTCACCAGTTGAATGAGATGACTACTAGTATAAAGAAGGTTGCTACAGATAGCATAAGCGAATCTAAAGGAAAACATCATTTAGCTAGGGAGACTTGATGGAATGGGATGATGAGAATCAAAAGGTTAAGAAAGTTTTTTAAGACATGGTAAAGAAGTAAAGATGTAGAAAATTTAAAAATGTATAAATTTGCTAGAAATAAAGCTAAGAAGATTGTGGGAAAAGCAAGGGCGAAGAAATATAAGGATCCCTTATAGCAATTTGAGCACAAAGGAAAGGGTAAAATCTATCTATAAGATAACTAAAATGAGGGAAAGGAAGAGTAGAGATTTCGACCATGTTAGATGCATTAAAAGTGAAGATGATAAAGTTCTAATAAGGGATGAGGACATTAAGGAGAGATGAAAAAACTATTTCTATAGCTTGCTAAACAAAGACATTTTGAGTAATAATAACCAAGAAGGTTGCATTACCCACAAGACACTACATGTCGTAATTATATACGGAAAATAAGGGTGCAGAAGTAAAAGAAGTTTTAAGGAGGATAAAAGTAGGCAAAGCACCAAGTCCATATAGGGTCCCAATGGAAGGGTGGAAAAGCTTAGGAATCTATGATTTCTTTTGACCAACCAAGTTGTTAAATAAGATTATGAGCACAAGGAAAACTTTAGATAAATGGAGGAGTAGCATTGTGGTTCCGATTTATAAAAAATAAAAGTGATATTCATAATTGTAATAACTATAAAGGCATAAAACTAACGAGTCATACTATAAAATTATGGGGGAAATTTATTGAAACTAGCCTGAGACAAGAAAATATTATTACGGAAAACCAATTTGGTTTATGCCAGGAAGATCAATGACAGAAGCTATTTACTTAGGAGACCCATGGAAAGATTTAGAGAATGCAAGAAGGATCTCCATATGGTCTTTATTGACCGAGAAAAAAAACCTTATGACAAATTTGTTATCAGCATTGTTAGGAGAGAATTCAGATTGACGGAAGGGCAAGGAAAAGAGATAAATTGATCTATAGGGAGAAAGAAGAGAGAAAAAAACAAATCAGGTATGCGATAGCAATCCTGAATGCAATGCACAACAGCACCAAAACTCTAAAAAAAGATCATATTCTTTACTCAAAACAACCAAGGTGTACTACAAATCTACAATAGAAAGACCACCTAAAATTCTTCAATTGACTCTTAAAAAGACTCCTAATCACACTCGCACTTAATAAAGTAAATAAATTCAAAACAGAACCACACTTTTCATCCATAAAGACTACCTCAACAGTGGACTTGAATTTTTGGGGTTCTGTGGCATTCATATCTGGCAGCCCCCACAATTTTCATCCATGACAACCTTAAATCTCCTATACCTTAGTTGCTATAATGGACTCAATCTCTAAGACATCATCAAAAGAAGCCAAGGTTCGAAATATTCGGAATTCGCCCTCTGTTAAAACTGAAATATTTCAGTGAAATTTCTGCAAATTTCGCATGTAAATGTCGATAATTTTTTCAGTTCCACAAAAATTTCAGCAAGTTCGGCGTGATATTTCAAACCTTGAAAGAAGCTCAGAATTACATGCCGTCATGATTTACTGCTCTTGAATTAGCGGGGAAAAAAACACATAACTAAACAGGAAAGGAAATTGTTATCCTGCTTCTTCATTAGATAAATATGCCCATAGCAATATCAACAGGTAGCTACCAAATTGAAGAATCCAGTTTCTCTTCAAGAGGTTTGCTTGAAAGATTGAATCCTTTAAACATGAAGACACAAGGAAAATGAGTAAAGACGATAATAATAATTTGTTAGCAGAATATCTGCGAAGAGATGTGGCAGCATATTGTTTCTCTAAGCTCCCTTGTCTAGGAAACACGTCAAGGGAACCTTCTGCCCGGGTTGAATTAGAGGATTCTGTTGCCAATCCCTTTGCCAGGTTTGTTCGATACAATGCAGGAGGGCTTTTCAGTTACATGATAACTCAACTTGACAGATAATTTAGTCATTAAGACCTGAAGGAGTTGATTAAAGATCAATATCCTATCCTTATAGCCCTCTCCTGATAGAATTTCACATAGTAAGCCAGAGTCCCCCGCCTCTAGGACAAGATGTGATTTATTGCCTAGACAGAAGAAGGGATAGAACTCAAGAATCTCCCTATTATTCAGTTTACCCATCGGGTTACGCATTATATTTACTGCTCCAATCTTTCTCATAACCATTACCAAATTCTATAGACAGTAGAATGTAAAGCAATACCACCCAACGCCTCACATTAGAATAGCGACCAAAAGATTGTTTACCTGTGCAAGACCAGAACTTGGATGTATATGAACAGTCTGAGGATTTTTGACAGTGCGATAGGATCCATTCTTTTGCAGCCTGGCAGAATGGTGGAAATAGCCTGAGAAGAAAATATTACCGACATTAATACTGAATAAAAATGGAATGAAGGCATCATGAGCAAGATGAAGAGGACTATAGACTAACCTGAAGTTATTGCCTTCTTTATGTCTTCTAAATCATTGGGGTTGGATATCAGTTCAATCTCAACCCTCTCCAACAGACCCTCCAACTGGTCCCTTATATCCCGAGCACGTTTCATACTTCTGACCTGGCATTGAATAAGCATACATAAGAATGCTGTGGTTTAGGAGTCAGAAATAAACTTTCAAAATTTGAAGAAAGGAATCCTTATAGATGATCGAGAAGCCTATAAATTAGTCAATGGTTATCCAACAGCTTGATCAAAAACCATGCGATGAGGCATAAATCTCATAGTTTGTCCAAGTGTTCCTCCATGGATTTGAAAAATTGAGTAGTCAAATAATCAAACTATAGCTTAGAGTCTAATGATGAAATCATCTATCTGTTTAGAGCTCCACTTTCAGGCTTTCTTATTTTATAAAAAAAAAAAAACCATTAAGTTTCTAAGTATACATCAGATCATTGGGAAAAGAAAAAAAAAATTTCAATGTAAAGCACATTGGATGCTACCTGAATATAGTTTTCATAGCACCATTGAGTTGAGAAATTAGTTTCTTTCCAAGAACTGTAAACCTGAAGAAAAATGATATGGGATAGGTTTAGTGAATCCATTTAAGATACAAACTTAATGACAGAAGCAATCGTATCATTTAGTCTCAAGCAATATCAAATAAATATGAATGGAAGATACTGCCAAGTAAACATACTAACAGAAATAGAGTTTCAATATATTATAATGCAATCTTAGCAGCTCAACATGACTATATGAGCAATACTTGACTCATTTCTTTGTATAGTTGGTCAGGTTCTGTACATCCATAAGTGCCTCAATCGAATAGAAAACTAGACTGGGTTATTTCTGGCACTCCGTAACACATTGTCAAAGTAAAATAATAACATTCCAGATCACTGAGCCATGTGAATGACAGAGAACCTGTAGTATAAAGAAATACTTTTTAATCCCCATTCTCTAGCACAAATGAAGAATCAATTAAATTACCTTAAGCAATGCAATATGGTCCCCAACATTCCCAGTATGAAAATTCATCCTTGCATTGTCAGCATGGACTTGCTTATCCTTTGGACGGTAGAAGATTGAATTTCCAATTGAAAGCATAGCAGCAATTGATATTATCTCATCTGAACACTTGTACTTCTCTGAAGCAACAATCATTTTAGAAAGCATTGGATCAAGAGGAAACTCTGCCATTCTTCTGCCGACCTTCGTGAGCTCCCCTAGATTATTCAGTGCATTGAGTGCAAAAAGCAGCTCTAGGGCTTTGAGTAATGCTTCAGACGGAGGAGGGTCCATGAAATCAAAATTCAGCAAATCATGAATTCCTAAGCTCTTAAGAGTGAGAACAACGTTTGCAAGGTTAGTTCTTTGTATCTCCGGCACGGTATTATCTTCCAAATCATGCAGATAATTGTAGGCAGTATACAAACGAAAGCACTTTCCTGGACCTGTTCGTCCAGATCGACCAGCCCTTTGCATTGCTGATGCTTTAGAAACGGGTGTGATCAGTAGTGATTCCATGCCAGTTCTTGGGTTATAAGACTTCATCTTACAAAATCCAGGATCAATGACGTATTTAATTCCGTCAATTGTCAATGAGGTCTCTGCTATGTTAGTCGCCAAGACAACCTTCCGAGCATATTCTGGAGTGGGTTCAAAAATTTTAGCTTGCAACTCAGTAGGAAGGTTAGCATATATTGGGCAGATGATGAGTTCAGCAATCTTTGTTCCTAGGCCTCGGGTCCGGTGTTTCAGAATCTCTTCTGCTGTTTCAATTTCCTCTTGCCCTGTGAAGAACACCAGAATATCACCCGGTGGTTGAGTCACATGTATTTGAAGGATAGAGACAACAGCAGCATCCAGGTAGTCAGCTTCAGGCGCTTTTGTGTAGTGTATCTCCACGGGGAATCGTCTTCCTGGAATTTTAAAGATCGGAGCTGAATCAAAGTAATCACTGAATTTCTCAGCATCAAGAGTAGCACTAGAGATGAGCAACTTAAGATCACTTCGAAACCGGACAATGTCCTACAAAAAAATTGACATACACATTAGAAAATCGAAATCAGAAATAGATAAAACTATTTGCCTAATAGTCCCTAAGAACATTTTACCAAGGATATCCAGTACAAGGCCACCGCACACAGTCAGAGGTCAATATGTCACATTCATCCAATGCATCCCACCTTTAGATCTTGGTTTTAAAAATGAACTTGTCTATTTGTGGTTTCTTTGTCGTATCTTCTATCATTGACATTCAAAAGAAAGTAACAGAAATAACAGTGGACATCCACAATGCCTGACTCAGCTACACAAGATCACCTAGGTGGGGGAGCCATTGAACTTTGGGTCCCAGATGACAACCCTGCTTGTGTGCCAAGAGTGAAGGAATGACAGTATACTGGACAATACCTATGATATCTTCACAAAGTAATAATTAAACATAGTAATGCAAGTTGAAGGTGTTTTGGCTTACCTTAACCAAACCAAATAAAATATCCGTTGAGATTGTTCTTTCATGAGCCTCATCTACCATCACCACACTGAGTAATTTGCAGAAGGAAATGTTAGCATCTTATAAATTCATACAGCACAACTCAACTCAATTCAGCTACATCTTTGATGGAATCAATTCATCCTTTAAGAAGGTTTCAGATTCAAACCCAACAAGCATGGTAGAAGTGCACAACCAGCAAAACAAAGTCTGTGATAACTCCCAAACCAGAATACCGATCAGCACCAAATTACTAGCAGTACTAGGTCTCCCTAGGGTTTTCAACTTCCCAAACTTTGACTCATATTCAAAGGTTGGATATGGAGATATAGTAAGGGTCACTAAAATAGCAACTATGGTTTCAGATTTAGAAACCAGGCTGTATCTTCATATCAACACAGCAGAGCAAACTCAAACTACCAACATATCCTCTACTCATTAGATGAAACATCATCCATAAAACTCATCTTAATCCAATGGCCAGATTGCATCAACCAACAACCTCATGAAAATAATAACCGTGGACAGAAATCAGTAACTACCAGCAACTATCAGACCACAGATTAGAACAGTCCCAAACTAAAATCGAAGGCAGGGCTTGGTTATTCTTTTGGAATCCCCACAGTTTGTCACCAAACCAGTAATTAGACAATAGAGTATCATTCATTCGGGATTAGCAGTCGAAGAATATCAAAACAGTGATTCACAAGCCACTTATATCAACAGAAAATCTCAAGTCTTCCAATATTGATCAAGTATCAGAGCATAGGAGCCCAACAATCATTCAACAAGAAGTAGAAATCGATCCTATCACTACCTTGATGCGCAGGACAGAATGAAGAAAATAGAATTAAACCAAATAGAAAAAGAATATATGGAAGACCCTCTCACTCCACCTTGCTAGTCTCCCACCAGAACCACTAGCATCTCACTACGGTTTACCTCTCTCATAGAGATCCTGCATCTCACAGAACAAACAGCTGAAAAGGGCAATTCATATGGCCAAGTCGTGGGCAGGCCTATTCATGGGCCCAAACCTGCCCCACAAAGCGGATCAAGCCAATTATTTAGGGATCAAACATCCAACATATTTTACCTGTAACTTGCTAGATCAGGTTCACTAAGGAATTCTCTCAGCAACATTCCATCTGTCATATACTTAAGAACTGTTGTCTCAGATGTACAATCTTCAAAGCGGATAGAGTACCCAACCTGAAAGCCACAAAGATGATGGTTACTGAAACTGTTAACTTGAAAGGGTGAACATGTACACTGCAATTTGTAATAATCATCTACAATAAATATTACATGTAAATTGCACACTCTGATCAACCTACCATCAGTTTGGATCAATTAACAAAAAGCAAAAAGATCAGAGAAAAGAAAGAGAAGCAAAGGGATATACCTCATGACCAAGCTTAACTCCCATCTCCTCAGAAACTCGTTTAGCGACACTCATGGCCGCAACACGTCGTGGCTGGGTACATCCTACCTACATTTAAGTAGCGAAGAAATTGCAAACCAAGATAACCAAGCCAAAGCTAAGAAAATAAGAACCAAATTCTGTTCACACTACTCAAAATTACTAGTTCAGTAAATAAAAAGTGTGAACTAATACAGAATGCAGATTTTGAAAAAATAATACAAAGAACCGGTCCATTTAACAGTACACAGACGAAATTCATTCCAGCTATTCTATGAATACAGTAGACTCCTTTAAAGTAACTGAAAAATTATCTATAGTTCCATTTTTTCTTTCCAAGACCTAACTAACAGAATATAATTAGGATCCGAGTTCCTGAGATTAGGGTATCACTTCCCAAGTTTCAATTATAACTTTTCAGAGCCAATCTTTCATTCATAGAACTAAAACTCGCCGAGTTTCTCGGTTTTTTGAGAACCTGAGATGAGACTGGAGGCGATATTCAAAAGTCCAATATCTCAGCGAGATCTCAAGTTGACCAATGGAAATGACCCATCTACTATGTATTTACTTACCTAACTCGACAGAACTTGACATATCTCGACGAGTCGAGATCTCGGATCTCGGGTTGACCCATGGAAATGACCCATCTACTATGTATTTACTTACCTAACTCGACAGAACTCTTATATGCTTGCTGTGGAGCACTATATGCAACATTATGTCATGGGAAGACTATGTGACACTAGCGGGGACTGAATACTTGATTCAAAATCATTTTATGTGATGATAGTTGTAACACTGTTAAACATTTTGATGTATCACTTTAACATTTCTAATTCTTATTTAAGTTGTTTAGCTATTAATTGAATGTTTTGCTTGCTTTCTATTACTAAATTATGTGTAGAATAGGGTATTTTAGTACGACATCGCCTACCAACCTATGGTCCGAATTGAAACTCATATTTAGACTTTGTTTTTGCAAAATCTGATAGTGTCATTGTGTTTAAATGGCCTAAAATAGGCTGAATACCGAGTTTCAGACCCAAACTAGGTATAAAACCCACCGAGTTGAGGCTTTGAGTCGGAAAAAAAAAAATGCACCAACTCGGCGAGATCTCGATTCGACTCGGTTTTTCCAAGGGCCGAGTTGGTACCGAGACCCGAGTTTTAGTACCTTGCTTTCATTCATACAATATCCTTCATAAGAGTTTGAGCCAACATTCCTATAAACTGTGCATAAAGAACCATATTCATAAGATTGCTTGTTAGCCCAACCCCCCCGGCCCCCCTCCAAAAAAAAAAAAAAAAGCACCATTAAAAAGCCAAACACAACAGCATTAACCATGAACTATAAGATCAAGGAGAAGTAGTAGGACCTTTAAGCAATGAAGCCTCACATTACAACCCCCCCCCCCCCCCCCCAAAAAAAAAAGAAAGAAAATCATCAATTTTAGTCAATCAAGTGATGCAAATTTGTTAGATAAAAAATGCATTTCTATGTCATAAAGCATTACCCAAAAAAAATCAATATGCCTCACCTTCCCATGTTGTGTAGGTTTTTTTTGGGGGGTGGGGTGCATCTGGTTGCAGCCAAAGTTGTTATACGAGAAGTTGTAACCTTTTTTTGAGTGGCCCTTGTCTTATTGCCAAAAGTTTAAGTCAGGGTAAAAAAGGATTTTCAAAATAAATTGAAAGCAATTGAACAAAGACTCAAATATGCAGCAGGAAAAGGCATCAAGTACATAGAAATCTGGACAGACTCTGCTCAATTGGAATGATGGTTAAACATTGATAACATCAAGGAATGGCCATGGACAATGTCTGCTTTATTACTTTTTTAATTTTTTCGGTCTAATAACTAAGAAAGTAGAATGCATGCAAGCCTAGATCATACTCCAGCTGGATCCGCTTGAACATCTAAAGTCTCACATAGAAGACTAGAAATTATGAACAATATCTGTAGCTCCTGACCTCTTTTAATAAATTTTTCTCACCCCAAAAAATTGAAAGTGACCTACCATCAACATTTCAAAACACGGAATCGGGGATTAAATCACTCCCTGCTGATTCGGAATCAGTCCTAAGAACCCTAAAATCAGCCCTCAGATCTGAAAACTCAGTGATTATAGGGATTCTAGGCATGAATCGGCCGGAATTGGGATCAGTCACAAACGATTCACTGATCTGATTCCCGATTTTGGAAATTGTGCCTACTGTGTCATCCTCAAGAGCAGTCATTGTATTGTAAGTTTTTTAGAGTACATGTGAAATGTAAAGATTTTAACCTAAAGAAGAGTGTTACGCTAAAATGCATTTCCACTTAATAAAATATATATATATATATATATATATGCCCTCACCTTCCCATGTTTTGTGTAGCCAGCTTCATGGAGATACTGAGGTATCTGAGTCGTCTTTCCAGATCCAGTCTCACCAACAATTACAAGAACCTAGGCAAAACGAGGCAGAAGAAAGGAGTCACAGTGTAGATTGTGTAAACAGCATTCTTCATACAAGAAGATGTAAGAAAAGATTAAATCAAAGGTTGAGATGGTTAAAGGGACCAAAAGTGTTATTCGTAGTTTTATCAATGTTTGCCAACGTCATGCTCATAATAACATTACAAGAAAAGAATGGAGAAAACCACAAATTAAGAACAGGAACTTCACAAACCTGATGATCATGGATAGCCTGGAGTAGTTCTTCTCGATATGTATAGATAGGCAGAGTTTTTCTATCATCCTGAATAGGTAAATAGGCAAGAAAAAACATAACCATTGTAACAAAAACAAGCAGACAATGCTAACAGTACAAAAAAACATATTGCAATTTGGCAATTAAAGAGAAATCAGCAAAATTAATGAGATGAGGCCACCACAAATCAGTAAATGTGAAGAATGTCTTATAGCATGCAAAAGCATCAAATGGAAAACACCCAAGATAAACTTATGGAGTTTAGATCAGTATAAGCCAAACTAATTATGAGGGAAAATGTATACTGTTCCAGACATACAAGGGGAAAGCCATCCAAACCAAATCTAGAACAAATTAGCAATGCACACCTGAAGCTTCTGTAACACTGATATCTCCATCTTCTGAAGCTGCTCCTCAGGCAGTTCACCTTCAAACTGTCCATACACAGATTTTTTTTATCTCAATATGGATTTTCATGACAAAAATGGGAGAGGGGGGATGAAATAGTAAGTGCTTATGGCAGTGAACACACCTTGTCACCCTCAATCACAGCTGCTTTGATGAACTCAATCTGGTCCTCAAACACATACCTAAGAAAAGAGAGCAGTCCAAAGATGATTAAGATGTGTATTTATGCATCAATGAACAAAAATGGTGCAAGTAACTATTATCTTTTTGTTTAAGGCTCTCTTTTGTCTGATTTGTATTTGTATTTATTTGACTAATTTCTATTTTTATAGATGTTTGATATAATTTATAATGCTTATTTTTATTTATTACAAATTAAAATAAATTAAAATCCACAAATAGCTTGAGAGCTATTTGTGATTTGTGGCCACAAATAGTTATTTTGATTTTTGTGGTGCCTTTTAATGAGCACGTGTTGAAACTGCTCCAAATCAAACGGTAAATACATAAATTTACTCTTTTTAATACGTTTCCAAATTCTCACATCTCAAACCCTATTCTCTCTCTCTCTCTTAAAAAGTTGCTCCTGGTGTCTCCAGATAATTTATTGACTTTTGAGAATTTTAAATTAGTACCTCTCTCCTTTGTTTGTTTTTTTGGTAAACCTCTCTCCTTTGTTTTCATATGATGAATAAAGGGAATCCTGTTTGGACTTATTCTAATAATGGGTCGGTATTGTGTGTGGCAGTGTGATTTTAGGGTTTGTGTTGCCTGTTTGCTTCATCTGATGGTATTCAGGGATGAAGTGGATTATGGAGGATTAGTTTTGGATGTTGTGATAGTGGTGATTGGTTTGGTTTAAATTTAGCATAACTCTTTATATTCTTTGCTAAAGGAAAGTTGTCCAAAAGCATACAGAACAGAGTGTGATATAGTTTGAGATTTTATTTAGGGTTTATCATTGAAAAACCATAATACAAATTTACAGTGGGTAGGGTACAAACACTTAACACCATTAAAAGCCCAGGATTATGTGTAGTGAGTAGATATGGTAATAGAAAGTACTTTTTCAGACTTTTGAAAATGGAGCCATGAAAGTGTCTTTCCCATGAGCTTGTAATTTTCTTTTGGTGTTCTTTTCTTTCTTCTTTTGTTTTCCTTTTGGGCTTCTGTAAGGGTAATTGAAAGATTCTTTCTCATGAGGAGATTAGGTTAGGTTATTGTCATAGTCATAGGTGGCTGAGCCACTAAAAACCAATTTGGCTTTGAATTTTCTCATAGAGAGAGCCAAAGGCAAGTTATGTGATGAAAAATAGTTTTATTGGAAGGAAGAGGGTTTAGGACAATTTAGTTTGGACCATATCAGGAACTCACTAACTCATTACCTAATGGATGGGCAAGAAAGGGCATGCATGGATGTTGAAGTTTTGAGGGAGCAATCAGGAGTTGAAACTTCAAGCCAACCAAAAAAAGAAAAAAAAGACCAAATGGAGATTTTGACAAATTTGAGTGGTGGAAGTCTTTTGGAACACCTTCTCATCATTCACTTGTAAGTATTGGAGCATTAAATGATTCCCTAGTTCTGCTTTTTTTCAACCAGATTCCATATCTAAGAGTCCTTGGCTTGCTCCACTAGTAACTGTTGTGGGAACTGGGAAGAGAGAGTTTTTTACACTAATGTCACTATCCACATTGAAACATGCACACAAAGGCTCTGTAATTGAATAATTTGAAGCCCAGTAGTCACTACTCACTACTCACTACACATGATCCTGGGCTTTGAGTGGAGTTATCAGTTCCCACTTATTTTACTCCCCAAAAAATGTCAACCAGTTGAACTAGGATCTGAAGCATCATAATGTAATGGAAAAGTAGCCATGGATTTAAGGCGAATGATTGGTTTTTCAATAGGAGAAGATAATGTTTTTGTTTCTTGTTCATCTCTTGGGCATCTTATTTCTTTCTAATTGTATTGCTTCTTGATAGGTCTGGGTTTTGGAACTTTCTTAAAGGCGCTAGTTAAACGTCATAGAACTCTTATGTCCCTGTGAAAGCAACAAAAAAAAAAAAAAATTCAATTAAGTTACACTACATGGTTTGGTTTATGATCATCTTTCCTTTTTACCAAGGATGGGGAATCAGGGTTGAAAATGGTCCTTTGTAGAAACAAGGGCATTTGGTAGAATATCCAATGGCTTGACCTTTTATGATTGGGATTCAACTCCAACAACGAACTTCCTCTTAGATCCCTAGGCTGTTAATGCCTTTAGTAAGTTTGATTGTGTCAATTTACAGGTTTCTTATATATATATATATATATTTGGTCCCTAATTGTCTTCTTCGCGAGCATTATTAGTTTTCAATTGTTGAATTGGGTATCATTTTTTTATCTAGTTTCTCTTGCTTTGGTCCCTTGTTTTGGCTTTTTCCCCCTTCAAAATCATGCTGTTAGCTGTGGAGCCTATGCTTCCTTATTAGGTGTTGCAGATCACCCATTTGACTAGGTACTGCATAGGACTACATGTTTGCGACTCATTTGGGCTGTTCTTCACTGCAATTCTATTTTGTTCTAGAACTTTTGTTGCCTAATCGTGTTGGCTACTGTTAATCTGCTATTGTTGGGTGCTTGTAAGCAGATCATGATACTATGTTATTACAATGGTGTTTATTTTGTTCTAGCCTTTATCAGTTGTGTTGCCTTGAAATTCTAGAGACTCATGCCATCTATGCAACTGTTTGCTTGGATTGGATAACCAAATTATGTAACCAACTGAGTCGACTTGAGAATAATTGCCTATATTGATAATGTGAGCATGTTCTAAAGTCCGTTTAGAATATGCTACTGCTATTGGATGCTTCCTTATTGTAGCTTACTATAGTCTACAGTTGAATCTATAAATGTACATACTTTGATTTGTATTAACATAGGCTTTGGTTTTATAAGAGCAGCATGTATGCTTGTTTTCTACGTCACAGAACCATTTCACTTTCATTTCCAGAAACCTCTAATTCCTTGAATACTTATGCAAGGAGTGTTGCCTTTTTCCAGTTTAGTGCTTAATTTCTCTTTAATATCATTTTAATTAAATAATTTTTATTAATGATTTCCACAATCTAGCTTATCCATGGCTTATGTTTCCAACTTCCAAGTAGTCTAATCTCCCTGTCTGTGGATATGCTGAACTTGAACCTTTGACTTTATATAATTTATGATTCATATTACTGCAAAATCCTTTTATCTAGTCAGTCTTTGACGTTTAAGTGCAAAATAAAATTTTCAGATTTGGTGGGTTGTGATTCTCCCATCATTTTTTTTTCGTTTTAATATTGAGAAATTGATATTCTGATCTCTTATTTTGGCTTCTGACATTTACATCACTTTGTGTTGTTTCTGTAGCTCCGAACTTCGAATTCAAGTATCCTACTTATCCAACTTTTCCATCTTCAGTGATTTCAAGACATTAGTTTTGCTTGTGATTGCTTGTGTAGCCATACACAACTATATTAGAAAGCAAGCGGCATCGGATTGGATTTTTGAAAAAGCAATGAGGGGAACGTTCGATGATGAATGGGAAGACAGCGATAGTGATAGTGACAATGAGGATGTTGTGAATTTTGCAAATATGGTAGGTGGTACGCAACAGCAACAATGGGAAGCATATCGAAGACAAATTGCAGATAAATTAGCGAAGCTTATCAAGATTGATGATAAACAAAAAAAATATGTATTATATTTTTTTATTTTCCCTTTAACTGTTTAGAATGGTTTTGCTAAAGACTATTTTTGATGAACTTTTATTTTTAACTCTCTTCCCCCATTTGGCTACAATGTGTAAGTGCTACCAAAAGGTGTAGTTGCTCAAGTGAAACATGTTAAACCCATTTCAAGTTTTGCAGACATGTGAGACTCATCTAATCAATTACAATGATACAATCTACAAACCATAGGTGTATGCGACAAACAAAGTGATGGGTTTTCTTTTCCAATTGTGATGTGCATGATTGCTCACTCATCCATATACTTTGACACAAGTTCTCATGGTAGTGACAAAGTTATTTATCTTTGTACTTCATGATATGTGTTTGTAAAAGGTCCAATAGAAGTGGGAGAAGGGTTGGGGGATGAGGATGACCAGGAATCCTTTGTCCAAGTATGCTTTAGATTCTAATAAAAGTTTAAGGTTATATAATATATGGGAGAGGGTTCCTTGAAAGGTAGTGAGACCCCTGTATCAGCGCGTGGGCCAATGGGAGTGCTCGCGAAAGCATCAACAGGGGTGGATTTCAGCCTTTCATGGGGGCGGGGTGGTAATTTTGCGCCCATGTGACTGGGCACAACTGCCACGCTGCCTTCCAAAGTACTTTTTCCCATAATAAATTATGCACATAGGCATACCAAGCCTATTTCTAATGATATAATATATTGTACAAATAGTAACCAAACGATTATTATTTGTAGGTCATAACTCATTATCACAAATGATTTTTTAAAAATAGAAAATAAATACAAATACAAATCATACCAAAGAGAGCCTAAGTAACTGTAAACTGACTAGACCTATTTTCCATAGTCAATGGAAGTTCACAAAATGACAAATCAGTAACAGGTCAGAAATATTACAACACAAACATACAAAGGAAATACATCAACCACTAAAACTCACTGATAATCATCAGATTTTTGTTTTTTATCTTTTGAACCAAACTTCAAGGTTGCCTTTCCTGAAAGACAATGAAATTAACAGGATACAATGACCTTGACCCAGTTATTAAAAAATAAACAAAAACAAAAGAATGCTAGAAATGAGAAGTTACCAATCTGATGCTCCTCCCATGCCTCCTGCTCAGCAAATGGGTTCATCTTATCTCCTGAACTAAGGTCCCTATCACAGAAAATTGACAAACAAAAGAGAGCAGTGTTAAAACAAACAGAGGGTATCTTACAGAATATAAAGTTCATAACCGCCTCCTCATTCCTAAGAGGACTCTAGATGAAGCACGGGGTGCCTAGATAAGTGGGTTTGTAACTCCCAAGGCCAACTGACCTATAACGCTGTAGAGCTGCAGAAAACCTCTTCTCCTGATTTACACCACCTTCTTGATCATAGGCTTCAGGCATCCGGTACTGCACTTTAAAAGTCACAGAATAGTACACCCATAATTAATTTAAAACTTTGGTAGAACCATGACAACAGAAACTGTTGAATGACAAGAAAAGCACAGACATAAAACAATATAACCAACAAATACCCTTTATATAGTTTTGCATCCTTCCTCTCATTAGAAGGAGAATCCAATTTGATGCTCTTTTTTCTTTTTAATCAAAAGGTTCAGATTTGTTAAAACTAGGGAAGCAGGGAACTCAGAGGGCAGACCTCGATGCAACAGTAAGGTTGCTCCATTGCGACCTAGTGGTCACGGGTTCAAGTCGGGAAACAGCCTCTCCGTGAAGCGGGTGTAAGACTGCATACATTATGACCCTCCCCAGACCCGCAGTAGCGGGAGCCTTGTGCATGGTGTACACCCTTTTTTTGGGAAGCAGGGAACTCACAACACAAAACAATTCGATATGAGACTCTTGAGAAACAATATACTAGGTTTACTAATAAATATTCCTTTCCCATCCACCATTTTAAGTTAGGGGTTTAACGGCTTAACGCAAATCCACACTAAATTAAAAAATGATAACTCCCAACTCAAAAGGTTAAGTATAAATAGATAAGCAGGATTGAATGCGGACCTCAGCGCAACAGTAAGGTTGCTCCATTGCGACCTAGTGGTCCCGGAGTCAAGTTGGGAAACAGCCTCTCCCCGAAGCAGGTGTAAGGCTGCATACATTATGACACTCCTAGACCCCGCAGTGGTGGAAGCCTCATGCATCATGCACTAGGTATGCCCTTTAGATAAGCAGGATTGATCACTCATTCACTAGTTGAACCCCAGAAAGAACAACCTGATTGAGGGTTGTTGATGTATACATTGACGCAGCCCTTCCCTAATCGTTAGAGCATTTAAGTGAAACGGTAGCTAACATGGTATCAGAGCAGGGAGGTCGAGTGTTCGACTCCTGGGATGTACATCGGAAGAGTTTTCCCGACATTTCCTCTCCTACAGTAAAGCCCTCTTATCTTAAGCATATTGTTCTCTCATGTGCCAACATTGGAGAATGTCTAATTGGAGTCTCTAGACGAGGGTATGGATGCTAGCACAGGTTTGTACAACTGTTTTTTAAACACTACACCATTAGAGGAATCTAAAGAAAATCCTTCTCATATAAGCATATTGTTATCTCAGGCGCCAAAGTTAGAGAATGTCTTATTGGAGTTCTCTAGACCTTGTTATGCTTGCTAGAATGGATTAGTGTAGAGTACAACAACAAAAACAACAAGACGTGGAAGCCAAGAACCCTACAAGGGACTAATCAGTGGGATAAGAACCCAAACATGGAGATTGTGCATATGGCTTTTTTTATTTTTGATTGGTATGACTAGTGGCGGAGCCTCATGCACTGGGTACGTCCTTTGATTGGTGTGACTAGTGAGGCCTTTGAAGACAAAGCAAGAGACAATTCTAGAATTGGCTATGATATTAGTTCACCTCTTCTCAACTGGTCATCAACTTCTCAACTCAACTCAACTCAGCCTTATCCCAACTAAATAGGGTAGGCTACATGGATACTTTTTCTCCAATCAGCTCTGTTCAAAGCCATACTTATTACAAGTCCTAAATTATGCACGTCTTTCCTCACCACTTCTCCTAAAGTCATTTTAGGCCTACCCCTGGCTCTTTTAGCTCCTTCAATCTGAATCAAATCACTCGTCATTACTGGAGCCTCAATGGCCTCCGTTGCACATATCTATGCCTCCTCAAATGACTCTTTCATAACTTATCATGTAATAGAGCTACTCCTGAATTAGCTCTAATTTGTTCATTCCTTATTTTATCTTTTCTAGTTTACCACTCAACCATCTCAACATCCTCATTTCAGTTACAATAAGTTTGTTTATATGTTGGTTCTTCACTGCTCCACATTCAGCTCCATGCCATGGTTCAAAAACTCGCCGATATTTCAAATAAATTTTGCTAATTTTGAGGCCACCGAGACGAAATGCAAGAAGAATCAAAGGAACGACTTATATTCAGTCCAAATTTCGTTCACCGAAATTTCAACCTTAGTGTCGTATCATTTCAGCGATACTACTTTTGGGTGTTATATAAAATACACTGCTTCGCAAATTTTTCAGAACTCATGAGTCTCGACTGTTTCACTTGTGGGAAGGAGAAAACCCTTTCTCTTTTTGGATTTTAAACCTGTTTTTTTTTTTCTTGGATTTTTGTCATCTCACCTCGATACACTGCTGGAATAAACTGTTGGGGGTTGCCACATCACTCCAACGACATTGTTTGCTTCATATTGATGAAGATTTGGCCATATTCAACAGTTCCAGGTAATAAACTTCTTCCCAAAATGATTTTTTTGAAAAAAAATATGATAAATAACTGAAAGTTGGTGATGAAGTTTTTATATATCTGACACCGGAGCACGGTGTCAAATTTTTTTCTATATATATATACACACACACACACACACACATTATTCTGGTTTCAAAAAATGGAATTTTCTACAACAAAAATGTGAAAAAATTAGGGTTAATATCAACTAGATGGGGCCCAATTTATATATGTTTAGACACCGTTGGCCGATCTACGGCCTCACGGAGTCGCTTCTTTTCTACCAGTAAATATTTATTTTTAATTTTAGAAAGTAACAAAAATATTTTGTTTTGTTTTGAAAAACAAAGAAACATGATGAAAGTATTCAGCGTGTTTTGATTCTTTTGAAGCACATATGAAGCTTGTTATGTTGTAGCACATTTGCTTTTGTTGAATTAGGCCAATATTTGATTCAAGAGAGTTATGAAAAATTATTTTTAATTAAGAGAAAAATATAGGGGTTAGGGAAAAAATAATAAGTAGCTACATAATTGTTCTAGTGGTCTCAGTTGATGTGCCTCAGTTAATAACGGCTCGTTTTCTTCATGCAACAGTCCAGTGGCGAGATAATGTGTTGGAATATGTACTCCGGAATACCGTGGGGGTATTCTGGTCTTTTTGGGGTAATTTTATTCTTCTTATATTATTTTGGTATTCCTAGTTATAATGGGAATTCCTAATAGGAATAGGTAAGGGGGTTAGTCCTATTTTGATTAAGAGTCATTCTTACTTTGATTAAGAGTAAGTTTCATTCCTAATTAGACTAGGAATAAGGTGTAATTCTGTTTACTATAAATAAAGGGGCTGGGTGATCAATTATGACACTCAAGCATTCAAGCATTACAACTTCCATCTTCTCTTCCTCATCTTTTCTTCTCTCTCAAGTTACTGTTTACAAGTCCTAGGTTTTCTACATAGTATCAGAGCTAGGCAACTAGTGACTGGTTCTCTCCAAGATTGCCGTTTTGAGAGTCGTTTAGGGTTTCGTGTTTTTAGAAAGAAACCCTAGTTCATCGAAGAAGAAGAAGAAGAAGAACTAGGGTTTCTTACATTGAGTTGCTGATTTGATTTGCTCAGGTTCTGATCTGCCTTTTTGGAGATCTATTTTCTGCAGTGTTTTTTTTTAATCGATTGTTGTTCTGTTTGAAGATTCCTTGGAGATCGATCAAAGTTATTATTGGGAATAGCTCTTTTTCCTGGCCAGTTTCAGATCTGGTTCTTGTTTGCCACTGTTTTTATTCGAGGAGTTTTATTCCTTGTTGGGTATATGATACGCTGCCGCTACTACGATACCACTGCTACTGCCAGATTCAGTTGCAGGTTTTTTTTTTCTCCATCTTGCAGGGGTTTCCAATCTGGTTTTTTGAAGAACAGACATCGATTTGCTGAATTGATCTGTTGGAACTTTTGTTTTTGCTGCTTCCCCAACTCTTTCCTACTTTGCCGTACCGTCGGTTCGAAGACGAAGGTTTCTCGGTTCGACTAGATCCTCTCCTCCTGAGAAGCAAGTGAACAGAGAAGATGTTGTTCTTCGATTTCTGGTTTCCAGGGTTGATTATTGCTGTGGGAAATTTTATTTGGATCGATTCATCAATTGTCGCTGCTGTTGTTTACTTCGATTGCTATCGAAGGTTTGTTTGTGGAATTAAATTTTGGTTTGCTGTTGAATCGATTTGATGTTGTGGTTGCTATCGGTTGATCTTGTTCGATTGCTGAAAGTTCTTCGTTTGCTGGCGGTTCCCCGATCTAGTTTGGATCGATTACTGCTAGGATTGAAGACGTGGTTGAGAATAAGACTAACTAGTTTCCTGCTGGGCTGGTTACGGTGTTTACTGCTCTGGTTGTATGGTGTTTGCAGCAGCTGTGGTTTTCCTCTGCCCTTTGGACTACTTCTCTTCCTTGCGAGATTTTGCAGGGTTGCCGCTGCATCCACGACTACCGCCCCTAGTTTCATGAAGGTGATGATGGGGTCTCGAGGTTATTGATTTGGGCAGATCCTTTTTTCTGCCTTTGCTGGTTTCGTCCTGAGCTTGAAACCGTGGTTGCGTGAAGGTTTCAATCTCCCTGGTTTCTCTGTCGTAAGGTTGAAGACAACCTTCGTAAGTTGGTTTATTTAAAAACCTTATTTTATGAGTTCCAATAATACCCTTGTCTTTGTCTCTTATTCTCTTTTATCCATGTTTTACATTCCTTTCCTAGTTTACCCTTTCTACTAGGGAATTAAATTATTTTCCAAATCTATTCCCTTGCTTCGTTATTTTCCAATAACCCCTTGAAAATTTTGGTTATTTACCAAATTGCCACCCTCCATAGCCATTCACGAAATTTTGGTTATTTTACTCATTGCATCCCATTGCTTTTTGTTTACCAAAAAGCCCTTGCAAAATTCTGATTATTTACGGAACTGCCATTACTTTTTCATCCATTCCCCTATTTGCCTACCCAATTGACCTTGAAAATTCTGGTTTATTACCAGTTTGCCCTTTGGCTTGGATTGTAACTCAAAGTGGATTTCCACCAAATTACACCCATGCCATCCTTTTTCCAACTCCATTCCATTTCAATAATTCCCTTCATATCCCATACCTTTGGTATTTACCCATAACACCTTTGGAAACTTCTGGTAAAACTTCAAGTCCCCTCCAATTGCTGTCTCTGTTGGAACGGGACTGAAGACGTCGATCACCTATTTTTCACTTGCCCTTTTGCCTCCTCCATATGGACCCGAGTTCTTCGCCATTGCTGGCCTGGTCGGCGCACTCCTCTTCCTCTCAGTAGGGAATGGATTTGGATCGACATGACATACGGAGGGAAGTCGATTTGCGACTCGGCTGGCAAGATCGCCTTCTGTGCCACTATCTCCCACATTTGGATGGAACGAAACCTCAGAAGATGGACATCCAACTCCCGCTCCTTAGACATGATTTGGAAGGCCATCTTTTTTTATGTTTCATCTAAAGTTAGATCCCTCCCCCTCAAGGATGTTAAGGATTCCCCAAGGAACAGGCTCATTGTTGTCTCCTGGGGTCTCCCTTCTTCCATTTTGAGCCCTAACTAGTCCCTAGTTTCGGCTTTTTTGCCCTTGGGCTTGTATATTCCTTCTTTTTTCTTCGTAATATATTTTTATTCATCCAAAAAAAAAAAAACTTCTGGTAAAATACAATTTTACCATTCCTTCCTTTTTAATTACCCGTAGCACTTTGAGAAAATTCTGGAATATTATGTTTTTGCCCTATCTTTTACATTATCTCTGTTATGTCCACGTGTACTACACGTGAGGGGGGAATTATGTACAGTACACCTGCAGACATTGTAGAAGCAGAACTTGCAGGAACACTTGGTGCAAAGCATAGAAGATCAGAGTTTTCACCATTGCCAATGGGTACCTACTTTGTTATTGGGTTGAGTTTGCCGTAAGGAGGAGATTGAAGTATTGAAGAGTATTGAAGATATTTATTTGAGGACTTTCAGTTGGGTTGATACAGTATTTTTTCCGCTGCCTGATTCAGTTTGTTTTCGTTGCTTGCTGCTCTAGTTATTTCACTTCAAGATTCTAAGTCACTATGACAATCTGAGATTCATCACTGGATAGCTATTGAAGATCGTTGAAAGCTGCCTTTTTTGGAAGATATTCCAGTCCCGGTTTGCTGATCATGTCTGTCCAAGTTTTGAAGATCTATTTTTTCAAGTTCTTGAAGGTTTATTTGGGAGCTGCATTCATATGTCAAGCTGGATTCTGCTGCACCTTAGTTTTTTTCCCATTTTTTTCAAGTTGGGCATTAGTACCTTGTATGCGCCAACTTGAGGGGGATTGTTAGCATTATTTGGAGTTCTTTTTTCTTTAGTTCAAGCTGGATCTTCTTTCTTTACTTATTTGTATAATCCAGCTTGAGGGGGAGTGTTGAAATATGTACTCCGGAATACCGTGGGGGTATTCTAGTCTTTTTGGGATAATTTTATTCTTCTTATATTATTTTGGTATTCCTAGTTATAATGGGAATTCCTAATAGGAATAGGTAAGGGGGTTAGTCCTATTTTGATTAGGAGTCATTCCTACTTTGATTAGGAGTAAGTTTCATTCTTAATTAGACTAGGAATAAGGTGTAATTCTGTTTACTATAAATAAAGGGGCTGGGTGATCGTTTATGACACTCAAGCATTCAAGCATTACAACTTCCATCTTCTCTTCCTCATCTTTTCTTCTCTCTCAAGTTACTATTTACAGGTCCTAGGTTTTCTACAGATTGCCTATGGAAGAGATGGCGACAGGGGAGACATAGCATGGAGGCATGGAGTGACAATTGGAGGCAACAAGAGAAAAAACAATGCAATTACTGTAGTAAGAAGATCATGGGAGGTGGGGCCACGAGACTGAAATAACATTTGACTAGGAATGCTAAAGATGTGGCCACATGTCCTATGGTTCCTATGGAGATTTCTAAGGCCATTGCTAAACACATGAGGGGAGGGCACTAGAAGAAGGAATAAAAGGAGAAGGCGAGGGTGCAATTTGAGGAGAGAGTTCTAGCAACCGAGCAAGGACAGGGGGATGACAGCGTTCATGATGATGACCCTGTGTATGTTTGTATTTATATTAGTGAAAATAATATCAGGGACAAGTATAACCCTGATATAACAACTATTACAAATAAGCCCTTAACTAAACAACTGAATACCCAAAATACCGCCAGTGGTTATACTAAACAGAATAAATACTTTCTTAACAATTATGTAATATAATCCTAATGGAAGCATAGCAGATTGAGAAGGAAATGTTAAAATAATATAAGTACTTCCCATTATCCTTTTTTTTAATGAGAAGTTAACATTTTTCAGAGCACAAATAACAAAATGGAAAGTATGAAAACAGTAGTTCTTCCCTGCCATGGTTGAGACTCTCCAATTTTACCTTATCTCTTCTGAGATAGGTGTATGAGAAGTTAAGGGCCGAGACCTTCGAATCAATACGCATTACGACATATGATCAGTTTTTGTCCAAAACAGACCGGGTGGGTCGTTTGGTATTATTGGGGGGCATTTCTGTACTTTTTTGGGTTAGGGATTTTCTATCAAGTGCCCTTATCTCTTATGAGAGGTGTGGATGAGATGGTGAGGGTCGAGACCTTCGAATCGATGGAGCAGGATAGACACAGAGATTCTAAGGGAGGAGCTGGTCTATCTAGAGCAGGAGGTGGTGGTAGTGGTAATGGATTTGCAAAGCCACAGTCACAAGGGAGGAGGCAGGTTGAGTTTCCAATGAGGAGATCACAAAGTACGAGGGCAGCTCCAGTACCACCACTGGATGAGGACCCCGTACTACAACAGGATCCCAGCATTTACAGGAAAAAAGGGCACAAGCAGCGTAAATTGACGCACATGTGGAGTGATGTGAAAGG
This sequence comes from Telopea speciosissima, assembly GCF_018873765.1. Taxonomy (NCBI): domain Eukaryota; kingdom Viridiplantae; phylum Streptophyta; class Magnoliopsida; order Proteales; family Proteaceae; genus Telopea; species Telopea speciosissima. The sequence goes on along the minus strand of NC_057918.1, from coordinate 13,691,423 downwards.
GAGAGTTGGGGAGGTTATGTCTAAGTGGTTGTTATTCCATAGCATCCCAACAAACGCTACTAGAGGGCCTTACTATTAGACTATGCCAGATATGGTGGTTAAGGCTGGCCCAGGGGTCAAAGGCCAACTGCCTACAAGGTGATGAATGTGTATTTGCCCCAGCAGAAACAAGAGCTTCAGGAGTATATAGATGGCATGAAGGGGATGTAGGAGAATTGTGGCATGACAATCATGTGTGATAATTAGACTAGGCCCACGAGAAAGCCCATCAAGTTCATGGTTTATTGTAACAGGATGAAAGTATTCTTTAAATCTATGGATGCATCCAAGCAGACAAAGGATGCAAAATACATTTATAGGTTGCCGAAGGATGTGGCCCAGGAGGTGGGAGAGAAGAATGTTGTCCGGGTTGTGACGAACAACAGAAGCAACTTCAAGAAGTTTAGTGAGAAGTTGACAGTAGGTATCGGCTCTTCTGGACCCCTTGTGCAGCCCACTGCATTGACCGTATGTTGAAGGACATGGGAAGTTAAATGGGTACAAAGTGTGGTTGAGAGAGCAAGATAGGTGAGCGCATTTGTCTACAACCATGGGTTTGCACTACAACTTTTGGGGGAGAAATATGGTGGGGACTTGGTCAGATCCGAAGTCATTAGATTCGCCACAAACTAAATTGCACTAAAGAGATTTGAGGCAAAGTAGGTCGGCCTCAGATCTATGTTTGCATCTTAGGAGTGGTTTGGGTGAAGGGAGTCGAGTTCCCCTAGTAGCAAGGCACCACAATCTACCATTGCGTGTAAAGAGTTATGGCAAAACCTGAAGAAGGTGGTGAGAATTTTGGAGAGTTTTAAAGCCAATGGTCAAGGAATTGAGGTTGGGGGACTTTGCTCTCAAGCCCCATAATGCCACACTTGTATGTTGTTGTGGACATGATGAAGGAGCACATGCCAGTAGGGCCTTCCTTCCTCAAGATTATCAAGGATCATTGGGAGCTTCTCCACTCCATAAGGCTTGTAAGTATTTTTTCTAATGTACCTAATTCACATTACATTTTATAATCTATAAAATATATTGCTATACATTGACAATATCTATATGTCAATTTTCAGCATACTATCTAAACAAGTATCAATAATAACCATAAACTTGGGATGAATCCGGATCTTATAGAAGCAGTGAAGCAAGTGGTTGCCTAGTTGGAGCCAAATAGTGTAATACTAATGAGGTGAGTTCATTAGGAATATATTAAGTAATTACTCCAAATGGTATTGGTTGCTAACATTACCAATTTTCCAAATCGGAATAGATTAGAGCTTTCAGGGATGCCTTGGGCAGTTTTGGATCCCCCACCGCAGTAGCAGGCCGGGCAAATACTGATGTTGGTATTCAATTCCTCAATCTTATTCTCTCTCTTACATCTGTATTAAGACTTGTGAAATGCAAATAACATGTCTTATTGCCGTAATGCAGCTAAATGGTGGGTGTTGTATGGGGGTGATGCTGTGACACACGAGAATTGAGGAGAATAATAATCAAGGTGCTCCCCCAGACATGTTCAACATCTGGCTGTGAGCGAAACTGGAGTATGTTTCGCTCATCCACTCCAAGAGGCAGAACAGATTGGGTTCCCATTGTTTGGCAAACTTGGCGTATGTGCACTACAATATGACTGCAGATTTAGCACGTACGCATGGGTATGAAGAAAAACAGGGACCAAATAGAGCTCGCTGACATTTTCAAGGTGGAGTCAGAAGAGGAGGATCCGATGGTGAAGTGGGTGAAGGATAGAGGTGAGCCTGTGATGGATCAGGCTAGGGGTAGGGCCGGTAGGCCTGACCCCCATATAGCCAATTAGATGGGTGCCTATGTGGATGAATATATGGCTTCAGAGGGTCGGATACACTCACAGACACCCTGACCATTCGAGCCCGCACCTGGCAAGGATGATGCCCTGACTGGTCCCATTCCAGTGTCCACATTCGCAAACCGTCATTGTCTGCTCATGGAGATGATGGTGGCGACAACAATGATGGTGGTGGGGGTGGTGATGGGGATGACAGGTAGGGGATGAGCAGGATGCGGCTCCATAGCCGATTCGATTCACTGGGGAGACCCAGTTTGATCACACCACACAAGATATGGAATCCATTCTCCTCACGTACAGGATACACAAGAGGGCCTCATCTCCGGTTCCAACCAGATGAGCAAGCTGATTGTAGTAGAATGGACATCGACGTGGATAGCTTGTCTAGCACTCTTGAAGGATTTAGTATAGGGGACAGCACTAGACGTGGGCAGTGGCATGCCCCATCCCCTGCCGCAGAAAGCACTGGGTCGGAGTTCAATACGTATGACCCCGTGTTTGGTGGTTTCACGGGCGTTTGGTAAATATCTTCTTCACCTGTTCCTAGTGCTCATAAGCATAATGCCTACTTAGTGCTCTCACAGACTGGATCGTCCTTTGTGGACAACATCTTCTCCTACCTGGCCCATCAGTCATACACGCCGGCGACACCATCAAGTCACAGCGGTCAAATGGCTGGTTTTTCACAGTATGGTGACCTATTCCCTAGGATAGGTTACTTCATGTATGTAAAAGAAACCATTTATAGGGCAGTTGTGAAGGACTTGAGGACTTCAACTGTTTCTTCCGGCACACTATGACGTGGCCTGCATTTGTCATACAGTCGAAGGAAAATTGGCATCGCCACCATCGGTCCATGAATGCGCTCGATGCTCCATGTAACTCTTTTTGGTATCAGCCATTATTGTAAGGACTTGGGACATGAGAGGGCACACTATGACATGTACTTTGTAGTTTCTACTATTTCATAATTAATCAATATTATGTTTCTTCATTCATGGTGCATAATTTACTTGTTTTACTTGCCTTTTATGTCTTCTAGTACTAAAACAATGTGTAGAATGGACAATATTACACAAGGTATACAATAGGGTTCAGCCGTATACTAGTAGCCACCAAGGGTGCAAATCAAAACCACTACTTTGTGTGACTTTTTTGCAAATAAAGGTTTATATATGTTTTTATATAGGCTAAAATAATGTTTCCCTGAAAAATCAGAGCTTAATATGGCCGTTTAACCCCCAAAATGACCAACCGAAACATACTAGCAAAAAATGCACTGTCGGCGAAATTTCTCCCATTTCAGTATTTATTTCGGTCATTTTGGTCTGCCCGAAATACAAGTTTTTAAACCTTGCTTCATACATCATTGCTGACCTAAAGATTTTCTTGGAAGTAATAGAAATTCCTCGAGTCCAGACTGGAGGTCCTTGTTCTTTAACTGAGTTTTATTATGTATATGGTGTATGTTGATAAACAAATGGTGCAATAAATCAAAAATGTACTTCATGCATATATTTTTTTCCATTGTAGGGTATTATACTACTTTATTGCTGAATAAAAACATGATTAGGGAGTTAATTTTCCATCATAAATTTGCATGCTGACTTTTGTTTCTTTTTTCTTTTTTTCGTCGGAGGGGGTCTGTTTATTTTTCCCCTTCCTGTGTGATCAAATGCACTTTTTTTTCTTCCACCCCTCAATACATTTTCTCATTATGGAGTAAAAAAGGTCAAGTCCTTTATCATCTTTGGATCAGACCAATTAAAAGTTTCCCCATTCTAGCTCAGCTGATGTCCTTGTCTCTGTCAATTGAAAACAGAAATGGAGAGTTCTTATCTCGACAATTGTTGCATTCATTCACAATCAACCAGCATATAACACTCTCAAGAATAAGTATTACTAATAATTACAATGAGCACATTCACATCAAACGTACAATCGGAAAAGTAGTATTACCAATGAATAGTTGCCTATTTGAAATTTTGAATGATTGCAAACGGCAAAGAATTGTCCAGAAGTTTATAGGAACAGAATCGGACTTCATAATAAACAAAACAGTAACAAAAGTTCATTACCTCAGTATAACTATCCAGATCTTCAGACCGCTTCTTCACAAGCTCAAGAATTTCTTTCTTATACCTGCACATTAAAAAGCCATCCAGGTTTATCATTAACATTAATCCAAAACCTAAATCTGCCAGTATAAGAGAATGGACTAAGCCCTTGCAGCAACATTACAGTGTAAGATGAACTATTTCTCTTTTAACAGGAAGCATAGGAAGGGCTGGATGATTGACTTTAGCTTCCAACATACTAAGTCATACTCTCTATGATCAGCTTAAACCCTCTTAAAAGGTGCAGATACAAATGAGATAAATTAATTACCTTAGCTCACGATGTTCTGCCTCTGTTAGTTTGACACCTTCAAAGAGATACTGCTCATCTTCTATTTCATCACTGATATTGAGAATACATGGTAGGATATCAGAAAAAAAAAGTGATCAATTTAATAATAAAATTTCAGGTCAAATACACATTAAAATAAGGTTGAATCCTCAGTATACAGACAGCAACTAAGTTTCATATAAAGCGCAACTGTGAAATGAAGTATTCTTTCACCACACCTGATCTCCTCCAGCTTTTTTTGCTCTCTTTTCTTTAAGTATTCTTGTCTCGAGACTTTTCTGCAATTGAAATAATTAAATTTAACTCAATGGACTTGAAACAAAGCTACCAAGGCAAAGTTAGTCAATGCAACAAGGAGAACTACACCAAACCAGACAGGAAATCCAAAACAAAAAAAACGTAAGCTTTCCTGAACATATTTTCTTTGCTCCCAAAATTTTGATTTCTTACCAAGTTCTTCATCAACTCAGACAACAAACTGAATCATCCTCAATTTAGCAGGGTCAAACTCCCCACCCAAAAAAAAAGTCATTATCAAGTCTACTTAGTTTTTTAGACGGTGGTGCATGTGTGCAAAGGCAAACATAAAACCAATTTTCATATATGAATCAGAACCGGAGGAGTAGAAAAATGACAAGACCTCAGAGTTGCAGTATCGTCTTCCTCTAAGGCTTTAGATCTCCGAATTGCCTCCTCTGAAGATGTGACACTATGCATCAGATAAGAGCACAAATCTGAAGGAAACATTTAATTCAATATCGAAGTTCATACCTTCCTCCTTCCGAGATAATTTTGGCGGCTCTGCCAACTGTGAATACAAATTACAAAAGTCAATTCCACAGAAATTCTCAAATTGACATACCACTTTAAGAATCTTAAAATTCAACATGGACACACACATGGAAGGGGGAGAGAGAGAACTTCCCAAAGGCAGGAACACAAGACCATGAAAAAAAAATGAGTCAAAACAGAGACTGGAAGAGAGTGAAGAGAATTGCTTTGGTCATTTTGAATTGCCAACAACTGTTATTACAATGAAGAGAATTGGCATATGGACCATCGATTTTCACCATTGTGTCCACAACAACATCAAATTTCACCATGTACCTTTCGTGTCGCTGCTGCATCTCTTTCTCTTATGTTCCTCTCTAGTTGTACCCGCTCTTCCTGATCACGTAACCTTGCTTCCTCTGCCTGTATGAATAAAGAGGCAATCCAACATTGAGAATTGAAAAAAGAATATTTCTGTTCCTAGTAGAATCTGTAGAATGACCTGATACTGGGGGTTTTTCCTTGGGTAATTAAAATGTGATTAATGGACATTGTGCCCGGGGGTTTTTCCCATGTATTTTTCTTCATAATTACTACTACATCAATAGACTTTTCTGTTACAAATCAAAACAGAAAGCATAGCCACATGAACACATGTCACTGTACAGCATGAGGCATATTGACATACAAAAGCAGCAAGGGACAACTACAAATCTCTTCTTACATTATCCTGGCTAAACAAGAAATTGAGTACATATTCAGGAAAATATTACAGGATTAGTACTAGCATATCATTCAGCCGTTGTATCTCCGCCTTGTCATGTAATAGACTGAATATAAAGTCGCAGATTATTACAGCATCCTAACATGCTAAAGTAACAGAATTAATGCACTAAGTTTACATACAATCTACTGTCCTTGAATTAACATTTCAAATTTTTCGCATCAATTAGTTTATGGACAATGTCCTTTAAAAGGCTCCGTTAGGATAAGATAATCTTCAAGGTCCTCACTAAGGCTATCACAGCTCCTCCTCCTCCTTTCACCTTGCCAGTGGTGACCAGGTTCATGCCACAACTCAGAGTGGAATTTAGGTTTCAGGTTGATTTTGCCAGAGGGAACAAGAAGAAGACAACACAGGAAAGGCCGGGAGATTTAGCCAGAGAGGAAAGGAAAAAGAATCTAGAGGAAGAATTTGTTAAAATTCTCAGACCTCAAAAGATTGGATTGTCACAATAAAGCTGAGACAACAAAATAAATGCATTATAGACCATTGCAAGTGGGATGCAACTGCTGATTGCGGAAAGATGAGCTCTAGCAATTTTTAAAGGTGATGCAACAAATATAATGGAATTGAAGAAGAATACAACAGAGAAACTGTGGCACTATGCTCAGCTCACTAAGCCCACTGGGAAGGTGGCTTCCCAACTGGATATTCTTTTCCAGTGGATGCCAAGAAGTGCCAATGAAACTGAAGATGAATCAGCAATGCAAGGGGTTGTGAGACCAAGACTTTGGTTTGGGGATGATATTCCTTTGTCAGCAGTAATGCAATCATTTTCTTAAGTCGTGCTTTTGGGCTTCGGCCTTGTTGGTAGGATTATATCCCTACGCATCACTATGTACTCACTCCTCTCTACCAGTTTCTCTTTTTAAAAATAAATTGTTAATTATCCCAAAAAATGACCATCAAGATAAGCTATTCTTAATGAGCTGTTAAGGAAACTTCCACCCTTCATTCATTTATTTTATGTTTATTTTTGTACTGGGAGGCAGAGTTGATGTGGCAACATCTAAAAGAGGAAATTTTCAAGTTTGATCAAAGGAAAAGGGATTGCAGCTCTATATTTCACTCGGTCCTTAATGAAATATGCCCATTTCAGGAGTAATACTATATGTTTTGAAGAGAATGAATCATGCCATGTGTGAAAGACCATCACAGGCTCTAGAAATGGGATCTGTTAAAGAAACTCAAAACGTTATTGCATAGCACCAATTTCTTTAAGGATAGTTGGGGTTTAGTACCTCCAAATCCCAGAACATTGCCTCAATCAAAGCTCGTTGTGTTAGTGGCAAAGAGATATATACACCTCCTGGAGGTCAGCTGAATACCGATCCACCGAGCTCCATCTAAATGAGTGATACCAACCCCCCCCCCCCCTTTGTGTATTTAAGTCTGGTATCTCCATATAAAGTTTCCTGAACTTCAAAGATTATTTATTATTGTTGCTTGACACTTGATCAACTGTTGCTTAGACTGTGGGAAGGAATTCTGAAAGTGCAGTTAAGCAGAGTCCAATTATCTGTTTGGCCTAAGTAAGTACATTAAATTCTCCCGAATATCTAAGTTTCAGAGAAAACCAACTTCCACTAAGCTCTCTGGATCAGTTAACGATAAGTTAATAACTTCTGAATCATCAGCTGAATTCTAGGCTTTCTTATAGACTATGCTCTAACAATTATAATTCGGTTGTTGCTTGAAGTATCCAAATGTCCCATAACATTAGGACTGGTATATCTACATGACCACAATACACAGGGAGGGCACCTAGAATGAAAAACAGGAGCACATCATTGAAATACAAAATATAAATATATATATATATATATGCATATTTATGCCGCCTCCCCCACCCCCAAAAAAATAATAATAATAAAATAAAATAAAAAATAAGGTACCTCTAAGTCGTCTTCAACTTCAGAGGTGCGCGACCGGACACGCCTATCTTTTTCTTCTCGTCTGACAGCCTGAAATTTGATATATAGTGAAAGCAAAAGCAAGTCATTAGCGTAAAGTTAAAATATCACGTTATGCTTCAAAACAAAAATTGAATTTTAGCAATACATAATGTGACACTATGCCTCATCTTCATCGTCTTGATATTTAGTTTTCTTCCGAAAACGCTTTTGATGGGAATCTGCTTTATTTGATTGAGAAGAGATTTTGTCACCACCACGATTATCGTCATCGTCTTCGTCGTCATCAGCATCCAAGATCGTGTAACTCTTCTGCTTCCTTACCAACATAGCTGCTTCTTTTTCTTGTTTCTGGTAATTCTGGTCCACGAGTAAAAGTGTAAAACATCCAAAATAGAAAAATACAATAAACAAACTATAAAGAGAAAGTGCAAACTTAGTATGGAATGTTTCCCCAGATTTGTGAGGCCTAGTTATTTTCTAGATCCTTGCTTATCTTCAAGAATCCACACGAAAGTAGCAGATTCTGGGATTTTCTGATCACCCTCTGGGATCAAGACAAGAACCCAAGAATTTAAGAAGCACTGGCTGATCCTAATATTAGATTCCAGAGTCAAGTTGGAAGAATCCACCCAAGGCAATGCTTAACCATCCAATTCTAATTACAGCCTATAACTACCAGAAGAGAACCATCCAAACATGGCAGGAGACAGCCAGCTTGCATAAATGGATAATCATATTGTCAGAAAAGATGATGCAATCATGATCTGTTTGGACCAAAGGGCAAAGGTGGAACCAGCAACAGCAGAATAATAACCTTTATTTGTTACCCCTAAAACATGGATGTCACAAGAACTCCATTTTTTAACTTACATTCAAACCAGATGCTTTACGCGGAACTCTAGAAAATATTTCTTCCGCAAACACTCTGGTCTCAGTTGATGAAGACAAACCAAACTCAACAAGCTTGCCCACAACATCAGCAGGTGAAGAAGCTTGCTTAGCTGAAAAACCATTAACACATCTACAATTAGCATGACATTTAATATCAGAGCTAATACCTCATTGACATATAACAAGGAATCAGAATAAAATTTGGTACGCACATAACCCAATGACATACTGGACAACCGTAGGCTGAGTATATCCCAAAAGAGTCATCAACTTGTCTGATACCCATGTTTTCAAATTACTTTCGTCCGGCATTTTCTTGAAGATGGATTCTACTAAATCAAGATAGAATGAAAGTACATTAGATAAGAGAGGAAATAGAGGACTCACCATACCTCCAGTCTAAGATATTCCCAAAACATCAATAAAGTAACACACTGACAAATGTTTGGTTGTCATTATAAATTCGTATAACATTAAAATTCTTCACCATAAAACAGACAAACTGTCAAGAAAGGTGAAAATAGATATTTACGGATATAATCTTCTTTGAATTCCCCCAAATAACAGGAAAAGCCTAATCTCGGAAAAGGAACAGTCTACATTTTGCAGTGACCCTCGTAATTTCTAAAACAACATGTCAAATTCCTAGTTTTAATTTGAATCAGGCACTATATAACCAAAGGGGCAAAGGGCTACCTCTCACACTGATCAATATAATTTTATAATTGATCCATTAAAATAAAATGCTCATTGAGGGACATAAACATTTGCCTTGTCCCCAACTGAAATCTCTCCACAATAACATGTAGGTAATAGTTCATTCTGTCTTCACTTCAGAATTCAGTTGCACGGAATGCCACTGATTTTTAGACATAATAAAACCCTAAGTTCCTCCCTGTTCCATTTTCTGCGCTCACATATGTACATGTGCGTTTTGCTACTTAGTGAGTAAGAGAAAGGGGGCAGGGAAAGAGAGTAAATTCAAAAACTATAGACTTGCAGAAACCACTTAAAAAAGATAGAGAACAAAAATTATAATTTTGGTGCATTTTGGATATTTTCTTTCCAACTCATTTTAAGAGTCTCTTAAGACATGCAAGAGCTATTTCTACATAAATGTTCTGAGACTCATAATGGCTCCAGACTCAATAATGTGATTAATGAAGAGCTGGGGGTATTGTTTCGATATATTAAATAAGCATATTTCTCTACAAAAGGTCATAATGTAATGGTTTGCTTCTGAGTCAGTGAGCAACTTGGTTGTTTCTCTCTCGGTAATGAAGCAACTAGTTTGCATTCAAAGAGGTTTAAAAAAATGACATAATAAAAAACAAACAAAAATCAGAAAGGAAGACACGAGAGAAGTAAAAATGATCCATATCACAATTGAATAAAGCTCAATACATTGAAACTGCAGACATAAGCATATGAATTCAAACGACCAAAGAAGGGATAAATGGATGAAGATTTCGAAGAGGAAAATGGTTGTCTGGATCGAAGATTCAGATTGGATATCAGCAGCTCCAAAGAATCGGCTGCCAGTCTCGTGCCTTCACTTATCGATAGATTTGAACCCAATAAAAACGGTGGGCATTGAATTAGAGCCCATGGCAATTCAGCTTTCAGTGTTTTTTGGAGGGTGCTTTCTCCAACTGTTCTGGTCTAACTCTAACATGCATCCCTAATGGGAACCAACTATAGAATCTTAAAACAGTTAAAACTAGTCATGAGTTTGTCCGAATTTCTTCATACCAGACAAAATTAAAAGTACCTGCAACTAAAACTCTGCAATTCGTGCGTGTGTCGAAACAGAAGAAGCTGCAATGTGTCCTCCCTTGGTGCAACCTTGGAAGACGACAACGGCAAAATTGGACTATGGCAGCGATGCGTTGCGTTCAAATATTATCACGATTCGTCCCGTTCGAACTGTGATTTGTAGTTTGTAAAGAATAATAGTAAGAGGAATAAAGGGGGGAAATGGGGTGGTGGCCTGGTGGGGGTTGGAAACAGATCGGACTACCAGAGAAGAAGAAAAGGAAGACAAAAATTACTCACCGGGATAAAGGGTGCCGTCAGAATCAAGGGTACCCTCCGGAAGAAGACGGTGGAGTCGTAGGGTGGCCCTCGGGTAGTCGGTTGGGTTTAAAAGGCATAGCTGTGACTGAAGAATATGAACAATGAAAAGAATCAACTCCATCGATTTTTTATTTTTTATTTATTTATATGGGAAAAAAAACTCTATCGGGAGTGCTGGCGTACAATCTATCTCTTTAGTCTCCATATGAAAAGACAATTCTGCCCCTTTGTTTTTAAGGTGGAGAGATAGACACATGGGAGTGCTAGCGTAGGCCACACTCCGGGATAAAAAACTGTTTCCCTTTTTGGGTTGCAATGTAGATAGAGCCATAGAATTCTTAAAATTAGTATATTTTTTGCACCGTACACCAATAATTGTTTTGAAGATGGAATATATCACCTAGGACCCATATTTAGAACAGAAAAGATAAAATAATAAAGGGAAGCAGTTTTCTGTACGGGAGTGTGGCCTAGGCCAGCACTCTCATGTGTCTATCTCTCTCCTTCTTAAAATAAGGGGACAGAGGTGTCTTTTCACATAAAGAGGAGAGAGATAGACTCGTGGGAGTGCTAGCATAGGCCACACTCCCGGACAGAAAACTTTTTCCCAATAATAAAATATAGACAAGTTCCAAAATCTATAAGATAATAAAATCAAAAGAAAAGAGACAATGTATTTCCTGCGCCCATACACATGATGTCGCGAAAAATACTCAAACCTCCCTTAACCTGCGTCTCTGACAATTACTCAAACCTCCCCTACTATACAAACTTCATATCACTTAACCCCAATCCGTTAATGGTACTAGTAGCAAACCTATTGTGATAAAAATTCCCTTACATATAAACAATCAAAACTTGGTTTTTCTTTCATTATCCACACCATTTCAAATGAGCAGATGAGAGGGGAGAGGAGTCAAAGAAGAAGAGGCGATTGCAACTTCACCGCCAACAACTGAAACTTCTCTCAATCCATCACTGGCCAAGAAGTAATCACTCTGACGGCTGCAACTTTACCTCCAATGAATATCTCTCCCTTCTACTTCCTGATACTATTCGTTCCAATAAAACTTCAACCCATCTAGGTGAATGTCACTCCCTACTTCAAATTTGCACATCTATTTTGTTTATACCTGCACTCCCTAGCATTCCAGCAAGCTTTAACCCGTTTTGTAAGTAAGTTTTCACACATCATGCTCGCATTTCCTAACCCTAAATCCATGCTATCATCAACCATCAGAGAATATTGCTAAGACTAAATCAACCTGTTATAAGTCACACTACCAAGCTTGGCAACATGGGCTCCTCATTTGAGCCAAGTGTGGATCAATGTGCAGTGACATTCAACTGTTAGATGGATACAGGACCAAAGAACCATTCAATTGGCCAAGGATGTCAAATTTCAACACCCACATCAACCATATGATGCCCAATGCCTTGAGCTTTTCACTTTGTGGTAACATCCATCAAAGAATTTTAGAAATTATTGCCTTTCAACCATCACAAAAATGATGAAAGGCAATACAATGGTGATAAATGTTGGAGCAAGTCAGAGAGAGACATATGCTACTTCAACGGTTAACATCTTGAGATGACTCCTGCAGGCTACAATTAGACGATATTTTGCAGAATAAAATTAGGGAGAATGTTCTCTATGCCGCAGCGCAGCCTGCACCCAGGCACATGGGCAGCCTGTGCAGGGGGGCAGGGTGGTCATTGCGCCCACCCCTATGTGTCTGGGTGCAGGCTGAGTTGCGGTGCAGAGAACAACACCCCTTAAAATTAATAGGAAATATTTAAGTTTCAACTGTTAACAGTCAAATCTAATATGATAGTCAATAGTAATAATGATCGATGAAGTTTATGGCTAGATATGAAATCTAATATATGGAGCAAAAATGCTAGAAGATAGTATTTAAAGGTCTTACCAGATCTCCATTGGGGTTTTCAGTCGAAGAAGATAAGGATACCACTACCAAAAAGGATGAGAAGAGAAAAACGAGGGTTTCCTTAGGGTTTCGTTGGCAGGGATTTACCCATTCCTTTCTCTGTGCGCCATGGGAGGTGGGTGGATCGATCGGATTTGCAGGTTAGGATTGAGTTGAGAGGTTTTGGGAGGTAGAAGATGACGATGGGATTGGGATTCAATTAGAAATTTATTAAGGGCAAATTGGTAACTTCCTAAATGCAGGTATTTTCTTAGGATCAATTAAAAATCGAATTTTCAAATTTAGCCATTAACTCTTATAAAAAAATAAATAAAATCTAGCTATTAATTAACTTTAAAATGCTAACAGACTAGGGTTAAGTGATACAAAATTTGTACAGTAGGGGAGATTTGAATAATTGTCGGTAACACATACGAGATTTTGTCAGAAAGATCAGGAGAGATCTGAGTAATTTACTATTATATATATTATTTGGGCTGAACTTTGACACCTTTCTGGGGCACACCCAAAGGCCTGGTGCTATAGAGTATAGCCCATACATGGGCAGTCACAATCTTAGTTAGTAAAGTCGCGTATCATACGCGTATTATACGCGTTCCTGTTTTTTTAAACGTATAATACTCCCGTCCCGTATTTTCCCGTATTTTTATAAAAAACGTGTTTTTTAAGCAAACACGTATTATACTCGAATAATACACGTATTATACGTTTTTTTTATAAAAAAAAAATTATCCAAAAGATTAGAATTTAGGGAAACGATTTCACTTTCCCTTTCGTCCCTTTCGATTTGCGTTGAACATCCAACCGTAGCAGGCAAAAGTAGCCGCCCTCCATCTCCAATCATCCTCGCCATCTCCATTCAACAAAGCGGCACTTAAGTCTTGTACTCTCCTCTTGTTTCTCTGGTCTTTCAACTTGCTCATGTCATTTTCAGACAATCTACATTCATTTCTTGTAGATTATTGATATTTTGGTATGTTAAATGATAATCTTAGAGATGTTATATAGCATATTATATTATTGTGTTTATTTTAGTTAATAAAATCATGATATTATTTTGTTTATTAGGTGGTGAATGCATGTTATATAATGAATATATGTCCGTTTTTTTTAAAGTATTATTGCCGTCTATGCCGTATTATATCCGTATTAAACGCGTACCATATTATTACCGTATGCATTTTATGAAGCCGGATTTTTGAAAAGTATTATTACCGTCTAATCCGTTTAACTGCCGTACGTATCCGTTCCCGTTCAATTGCCGTTCCCGAACTTACTAACTAAGGTCACTATACCGGGGGTTGGGGTATCCTATGTAATTATCGAATAAAACGAGCCGGTTTTAATGATGCAAGATTGGGTGTGAAAAGGATTCTCTTCCGGTGGTTGATAGCCGGGTATGTAACCTCGGGCCGGCAGCTATTAAAACGCGGAGTATTACTTTACCCTTTTCGTCTTTTTTATTTTCCCTTGCAGATTTCTTTCAATTTCTTCCAAATTTATCTAATCTCGAGCTAGATTCCTTACCGATTCTTTCTTTCGATCATCAATTAGATCACGTTTTCGCTCAAGTTCTATCATCCTCTCCCGATTGTTTCTAATTTCAGCTATTAACCTTCCGTAATTCTGATTCTAGGGTTAGGGTTTCCAAAATTTCAGATCTCACTCTGTTCGCCGCCGATCTGCCATCCTTTGGCGGTCGATCGAACTATCGCTGTCGTTTTTTTTGGTTCCCTTTTCTTACTTTTGTCGTCCGATCGGCTCTAATTTTTTAGATTATTTCGATCTTGAATTTTGAGGGTTTCGCGTTCTCGAATTCGTGCATGGGGTTTTGATTATCAGATCTTAGGGGAGATAGGTATATTCTTCGGTGAATTATTGTATTCTCTTTTAGATCGGGCGTAATTTTGTGGATTTCTTTGGTGTTCTTTAGTATCTAGGGTTAGGGTTTCGGAGAAATCATTCCATTCGTTTCCTCGTGAATCGGTTTACGAGATCGTACATTCCCTTCGAGAAATCACGTTCGCTTTTCGTGATTCCTTCTCAAACATCTTCTTGTCCGTGAGAATTTGGGATATAGTGTGGTATCTTTGATATTCTTTTGGTTTTCTTTGTTCGCCTGTCTGAAGCTTTTTAATCGGACTATATTTTTTGAAGGTAAAATTCTGCTTTTGACCTCTGTTTTGCAAATACAAATGTAATTATTTGATCATGTTTTTTATCATTTCAAACCGTTAGAAGATCAGTTACTATGTTGTCGTGGGCATTTCAGAGAATATCTGCTTTCTTATCTCCGTAGTCTCAATGTCCATATTTGCATGCCATGAGACTCGTAAATTAGATTTATTGACGTGTTAAGTTGATTGGTTGCCTTTTGCATCATGGAGAAAGATCAAGTATTGGTACTCTAGAATATATATATTTTTTGTTTAGCTTCAGTTGATCAATCTTGTTCCGCATTGCATTGGTGATCAATCTTCTCAGCATTGCATTTGGTGACCAATCTTGTTCAGTGCATTTGGTGGGTCTAGTTTTTATAATGAGAAAATGAGTGTTCTTAATTGATAATGGTAACTCTTTGTCAATGATTACCTTTTGTATCCATTGGGGGGAGTGTTTTGCATGATTGCATGAAACTATTGGCTTCTGTTTTTGACATAAGATATTGACATATTATTTCGAATAAATTTTTAATCAGTCATTATTATATTATCTTTTTTGGGCTCATTTTGACTTTCAAGTGCTAGCATTAATTTACCTGGGTTATCGAGGTCTGGTTCATATTTTAAAAACCTGCTTAGGCTGATATTCTGGCTTGAATTGTGAAGGCATTCTGCCTTGAGTGACTGGCCCATCACTCTCTTAAAGTTAATTGGGAAGGTACCAAATTTTCTGGTTTGTGTTGTTGCAAGTGATTTTGAGCATTGATATTTGAGGGCTGTGTGCTCCATATTGGAGGTTGTAGCTGTGTCATGTTCTTAAAGAGGAGATTGTCTTTCCTCAAATTGCACTGTATGGGTGGCCAACTTGTATTGAAGATATGAGTGGTATAATCTGATGAAAAAGTAGTTGAGTAAAGTATCTGTTTGACACCTATCTTCACATACTGATGATATTGGTAGACATAATTTTTACTTCTGTTTGAAACTTAACGAATAAGGGACAGATGGGATCTTGATTATCAGAAAAGTTTGCGACTTCTAAAGCTTAGTCATCTGAGAAGCTAAACCTTGCTGCAATTATTTAGCTCTTTGACCTACCATACCCACTCATCAACTATACTTTGGAAGAACACTAGCCTGATTGGTTTAGCTCGAAAGTGTTTTCACGGTGCCACTTACAATGTATTTTCATCTATAGTAGTGGATTTTGTAGGGCAGACTTTGACCCAGGATTGTATAACTCCTTGTATATTCATGAAACTGCAACTGATAGGAACAGATCCTTTTGAATATGTGCTAAATTATGTAATTAACTCCTGCTGCATCTGCCATCTAGACATTTTTTGATATAATGAACTTTAGTTCTTCACTTCTGCATTCTGCAGGGTGTAGGATCTCTGATACCCATTTGAATTTCTCCTTCAATAGTCCGAGTTGGCAAATGCAGACTTGAAAAAGGAGATGAAATGAAAAGGGTGTGTGATATGAAGTAATGAATCAATTGAAGGGGATGTTTTGGATAACCTATTAAATCGGTGTTCAGTAGTCAAACTTCAAGCCCTTCGCTTATCTTTATGATCTGTGGTTTTTACATGCTGTAGGAGTCTGAAGTGCTGGAAATTAGTATTGAAACAAAGTATAAAATTGAGGACAGCTTAAAATAGATGTCTTTGATGTTTTGTCACTTGGGTGCTACATACGTTGCTTTGGATATGAAGATGTTACAAAATCTCATAATTGATCTATCTTATTCAAATCCACAAATGGTTTTCCAAAAACTAACAAAAGTGATTGGAGTTTGAAAGTAATGGAGTTAGAAGCTACAAAACTCTTTGTTTTGTACCCAGGAATGTTAGGATCTTCTTTATCAGTGGGAGGATAGCGGAACTTACTAACTGTTCTACTAAAGCGTTGTCTGTTCCATGGCTTACCATCCAGAAGCAAATGTTTTTACAGTAGCCTATGGTTCTGTTTCAACCTTGTCTTCTTCTATATGTCCTGTATCTGTTCTGCTATTGTGATATGCAAGACTGAAATGCAAGTCATGCTTTCTCTTAGGCATGACAGAGCCCTATGTTACGGGTCCTTTTGCATTAACTGATCCGAAATTTGTCTGGCCTCCTTGTTTTGCAGTTCAACATGGTTTATAAACGACCATTTGGTGATGAGGAGTCCTATGAATTTGCTTTTAAGCATCCAAGGCGATTGGATTACAGTAACCAACTGCCCTCGTTTGTTGAAACTATTCCCTGGAATGATATCCCTCAGAAGCCTCAAGCTTCAGGTAAGATGGCGCCTTTTTCTGACTGTCATTTACATTTCCAGTGCCATATTTTTGGTACAGGCAGTGGGATTGTGCCACCATTCATTGAATACAATTAGTATTTCTCAGTCCAAGACTTAATGGACCCACTGGTCTCTTTAGTGCAATGGTCGGATTTTAATCTGGTAATCCACATGATTGTGGTTGATTACTTGTTCATTTGTGCCTGAGGAACTCATTATTGGCCTGGGAGGATCTTCCTACAGGAACAGTTGAATGGTGGCTTATACTAGGCTAGACTTTGGGGGATCCCAACTGCCTGTCATAGTGTTTTTTTTGTTATTTACCTATGAAATTGGCACACTTACTGACTTGGTTCTCACATGAAGTTGGTGAAGGTGAAGCTGACGCTGAATTCAGTAAAGCTCAAGGTTATGAGACGCTTGTAAACAGAACCATTACTGAACTGTGTGCTGGGGCTAATAAGGAGGTTGAGACAACTGCTCCTCTCAGCATCTTTACTTCGTCATGGGTAACCAGCAGTACAAGTGAAGAAAATTACAGGTCAGAGACTGCAGCTAGGGTATCTTTCTCCCCTGATTTCTCCAAACCCGACTATGCTGCAAGGGTGGTGTTTCAGTCTGATGAGATTTATTCATCGCTTTTGGATTATCCACCTCGAAAACCAGTTCCTGTTGGACCTGATCATCAAGCAAATGTTCCTGCATGGGGCATTTGGGGTGTCAAGAAAGCTTCTAGTTATTTAGCAAAGCCTGATCCAATTTCCTCGAAACAGTCTTCATGTTCAGACATATTGATTGATGATGACAAGGGGGAGAAGCTGATGGGCACTTGTATCATTCCCATGCATGACTCGGAACCATCTTACAGTGGTAATGAATTTGGAAGTGGTAGAGGGGACTGCACCTGCCCAGATGGAGGTTCCATCAGGTGTGTGAGACAGCATGTCAAGGAAGCAAGGGAAAGGCTTAAAGGAACTCTGGGTTGGGAGAAATTTGTTGAGTTGGGATTCTGTGACATGGGAGAAGAGGTAGCACAGAGATGGAGTGAAGAGGAAGAGCGGGTTTTCCACCAGGTTGTTTTCTCCAATCCTGCATCTTTGTGCAAGAACTTCTGGGACCATCTCTCAGTTGTCTTCCCTTCTCGGATGAGAAAGGACCTTGTCAGCTACTATTTCAATGTCTTTATGCTACGGAAGCGAGCCGAGCAGAACAGAACCATCCCACTGAACGTTGACAGTGACAATGATGAGTGGCAGGAAACTGATGATGGTGAGGAATTTGGAACAACAGAGGATTATGAGGACTCTGCAGTGGAGTCACTAGTTGATCAAGAGGTTCCTGGATATAATCAGGACCACCATGAAGAGTATTTTAATGATGAGGATGATGAGGAGGATGGAGAAGAGATCTATGATAATGACGATGATTATAATGTGGAGGGTGATGAGGGTGCTGCTAGTGAAGAGGATGAGGGAGACGTGGAGAATGTTTCAGAAGCATGTATTGAGAAATTGCCTGATGGTTGCAGCAGCTTCAATCCTTCATTTAAGCTTGGAGTAGTAACACACCCACAGGATGGTGGGGAAGATCATGATGTCCAAGATGACTCGTGTACATCCTATGAGTGTCAACACAGTGGGGCTGATTCCTGCGGTCCAGTTGATGCAGGGGTTATAATGCAAGAGAGTCGAGCGGAGAGCGATAGTAACAAGAAGGGCTCCCAAAGCACCTATGGTGGTTTAAGTGGTGGAGCCGAACATGGATATTGTTTGGAGTCATGTGATGCTAAAGTTTGGGACATTGGATATCTCACCGGTACAAAGAATGATGTTGACTTCTTGCCAACATGCAGTATGATTGAAGAGGTGTTTGGGGAGGAAGCATGGAATAACAAGGGCAAAGATTGCAAGAGCATAATCAGCTAGTTTATAGCTTTGAGAGTGCCTTGTCCTTCCTTGCATTCAAGGTAGGCGCATCTTTATACTGTTGGTGATCTCTCTATCAAAAAAGAGAAAATAAAAATCCGTAGCGTATTGTGGTCTGGTGGTGGGGTCGACAGGAGAATTCTTTTTCTGTTGAGCGTAGCGTAGTAGGTGAAGTACCATTTTTTTGTTTCTGTACATTCATACTGTGGAAAATGGAAGCCCTGCCTTACTGTAAAAAAGGAAAAAAAAGAAGAAAAAAAAAGTGTTTTATTAGGTGGCTGGTTTTCCTAGAGTTTGTTTAAGGGTGCTTCCTAGGAATCTAACGGCAGGTTCTGGATTGCACAACTTCTTACCATCTTCAAAGGGGGTTAAAACACCCACTTCCCACAACTTTGTATCTCTTTACAGCGGGTTCGGGTCATTTACTTAGGAAGCGTATATATTGATTCTCAATTGACTTATTATTGGAGGGACCTTGGGGGTTTTTCTAATTTGACCCTTTTTTTTCTTTTTGTCAATGAAAGCTATATATTATAAGAAATTGTTCCTTTTACTATAATCTGTTTTTTAGGCCACATTTGATGCATTTATTTCTTAGTAATGATCAGATGTTTAGACTTCAGTGATTCCTTAATCTTTCAGTAAGTTTTGAAGAAGTGAGCATTGAAGCCTCTTGACCTAGGGCTTTGTTTTCATTTGATGAAAAAAACATATCTTTGACTCCTTTCCTTTAAAGCTCTCCCTCTCTTTCTCTCGCATAAGAATCCTTGGTTAACAAGCTGGCTCATTCAAGGGATCCTTGCTGACCTCAAGTCTGTTCAACTCCGACAACTGCTTCATATTCTTAAGCTTGACTGCGCTATACGAGATTTAAGAGGGATGGAATAGATTCATTCTAGCCTTGGGAAACTGTATCCTTGAAGTTCAAGTGTTGAAGAACTAATTAATGGCTAAGGCCCAAAATTTTGATCTCCAAAGATGGATAGTTTGATAGGAGTACCACCAGAGATACCCGGATAAAAGAATTCAACAATATAATTGCTTAACCTTCTTGAGCAGATTGCCTAAATCAAAATTTTAAAATCTAAGAATTTCCTCGACTTCTAATTTAGATTTCTTAACCCCAAAAAAAAAAAGAAAAAAAAAAGTGGTAATTATATTGATAATTTATTACAAATATATATATATATATATATATATATATATATATATATTCTACCTTTCTCCGAAATAGAGTTAAAATATGTAAAATGGCTTAAAAATTAATATTTTCGTATAAAGAAAATAGTTGGGTTGATTTGAAATTTGACAGGTAGGGTTTAAGGTTTAGGGTTTGCAAGACACCTTGGGATCTACTCAGTTACAAAATTTCAACTTATTTGAAGCGTGCAGATCCTCTCCAATGAGTTGGAGAGCCCAATGAACCATCCGATGGTTGAGTTGATCATGCATGTGTCGGGATGCATGCAGGCACATATCCTGGCACATGCCCAGCCATTGGATACTCATTTGGGGCGCACTTAATCCTTATTTGAACCGCCGCATGACAGGAATAGAAGGGCATGTTGATTGGAATCAGCATAGAGTATGATGATTCTCAACTCCCCTCCCCCCCCCCCCCCCAAATAAAAAAATTTGATCTCTCTTAATTAAATAAGAGCAAAGTGAAATGTATATTTCAAAGCTTTTGTTCTTCGGTTTACCCTTAATCTTAATTTGTTCTCTCTCTCTCTTTTCGTAACTGAAAATTGATTATTTTGAGGAACTGAAGATTGATTTAAGGCAAAGATGAAATTTAAGCTTACAAAAACAAGTAGTGTATTTTATAATTGGGAAGTAGTTTTCTGTACGGGAGTGTGGCCTAAGCCAGCACTCCCATGTGTCTATCTCTCTCTTCCTTAAAACAAGGGGGTATACGTGTCTTTTCACATAGGGAAGAGAGAGATAGACTCATGGGAGTGCTGGCGTAGGCCACACTCCTGGACAGAGAACTTTTTCCCTTTATAATTTTAATGGATGAAATGAAGCTTGCAAAAATCAGAAGTCTATTTTCTATTTTTAATCATTAATTATTAGTTAATTTTTATTAGGCTTTAATAAAAGTTTTAATATTGGAACAATACATTTATGATGAATTTTTGGGTCTACGTTGAAGGAACGAGGGGCGATAGCGAAGACGTGATACCGGCCCATTGAAGTAGCAAATGTTATATCAGCCCGATTGTTACTCATTTTATGCTCAAACATAAATTTATGAAAGTTTATTTTTTATTGGGGGGGGGGGAAGTTTTCATACACGGCCGTGTAAGCATGCACGGTCATGTCCCCTCTCACAAAGAGTTGGAAAAGTCATAAGCCCCCACGGTCCCACCCATTAATTAATGCCTTGAAACTCCTACCCTCTCACATACATGGCTTACGAAAACTCTCCCCTTTTTTTTTGTTGTAAAAAATTAAAATATGGCAGATCCAAATGCTCCATTTCTTTATAAAAATCATAATATTTATAGGAGAATGTTTCTTTCACCCACAATGAATGTTCACCCATCATTGTGATCTCATAATTACTTCCCTTTATTGTGTGAAAGTCCAAAATGCTCTTGGCATTGCTCCAATAAGTGGTGGATGAACTCTCTTCAATGGGGCAGAAGAAAACTGGGTCTATAGTTATAAATTTCTCAATAATCTTCTTAAAAATTTAAAATAACCAAAATTTTCTCTTCAAAAACTTTTCTATGCTGTCAGAGTGCAATATCCCTTTCAGATAGTTTTTATTTAAAAGAAATTATTTTCACTCTCCTACTCTGAATAGTCAAATATGTATTATGCCATTTTTAAGACAGCCATTGATGTGCGTGAAGATTCTTTCCCACACTGGCAGCATAGGAAATTTTTTCCCAAGCAAGCATTTTCCTACTGGGACCAAATGTGATCACCCCCTTGTGGGTCTATCATTGAAGATATAATAAAATTGTGGGAAGATGGATTATGTCTGAGAGTGTAGCTCCTGCACTCAGACACATCATGGTGTGAAATGATTGCCGAACCCCCATGAAAGGCAGAAATTCCACACTTGATATTTTCTTGTGCACTCCCATTGGCCCTTGCACTAGCACAGGGGCCAGGTTCCCAGACAGAAAATGAGAAAACTCTTTCCCGTTAAGCTCTTGAGAGATTTCTATAATTTTCTTTTGGAATACAAGTGCTTTGGAAGACTTGAACATGGTCATGCTCCTTGCTCACTTCACCATTGAGAGATCCTTTACTGCTATATTATTCCACACAGCAACTTAACACAAAATCCTCTTTGGTCTATTTTTTTATTATTAATTTTATAAATTAAAGTAGATTGTCTATATTAATCTAATAAGTGGGCCTTTTATATCCGGTCCTGACCACTATTTTATTAGTTGAAACTTGGTGTTTTGTTTAATAGTCTATTGAGTTGTTAGGCTTCTTGTATCCTTAATCACCCACCAATTTCAACTCATGTCCACTGGTTCTATGCAACCAAAAACAATCCAGAGGTTAATCTCATGTTAATGGGTCTAAACTGTTTGTTAGCAAAAAATTTCCATTAATAGCTACAAATTTAGAACCAAACTTGATTGAATTAGTGTGATCTTGAAACAGCTAGAAGTGTGTAGTTCAAAACTAAGCAAGAGAAATCTCTTTGTCATGTAATCAGATCATCTTTCTCTTTGAAAGGTGGAATTGTACTTTCCCTTTTCCAGACAAAATCAGGGAATCTTGGCTGGAGAAACTAACTAAAAAAAGAAAGAACTAGGGGCCATCAGCATTTTTTGCAGAACTAGAGAGGGGCTCTCCTATACTTTTGCTCCTAGTGGAGAGCATTTGATTCTTAAATCCATATGCTTTTAAGAGCCTTAGTTGAACTAAAGAAGCAAAGAAGCAAAAGACAAGAATGAGAGTGGTAGTGCTCTAGTTCTTGCCCAATACCACCTCATCTAACCCATAAACAAGGTAGAATTTGGGCCCACAAAACATAAAAAGATCTGAATTTCATTGACTTATTTGAGTACTTCACAAGCATTGCTGGTGAGAACTTGCTCAAAGACACATGCTCCATTATTACTATTCAAGGAACACATGCATCTTTTATGATTAGGGCTTAGATAAAATGGGATTGTGGCCTTGTAGTTGCTTGCACATTTAGTTTTTATATCTCTTTTTAGACCCAACCTTTCCGCCCAAGTCCCAAGTGAAAATCAACACTTACCACCTTAGTTCACCCCCCCCTCAATTTATTGGTCAATTAAGTCCCAAATCTTAACTATACATTAGTCCAAGAAAATTTTCATGCAAGATAAATCATAAATGTCTGGGTTCGAGTCTTGAGGGTGATCACTTTGAGAAAAAAAAAAAAACACTAAAGTTTAGTACCGTCTTTAAACCCATTCCTCCCAGGACTCCGCATAGGCGGGATCAATATTGGGTAATGCCCCTTTTTTTTTTTGTTTGGAGGAGAGAAAGAGAGATTTAGTCCAACTGATGGATTCATTTTCCTTCAATTCTCTGCTTTAACTGAAATGGATAGTCCCTCCAAATACTAGGGTGTATACTTGTGGCTGCAGAGGCTAGTTTTTTACTTTATTTGGGAAGCTAGTGAGATATGTGATAGCGTTTGGTACTCCAAGCAGTTGAGTTGGGATACCTAACCACCAAAGTTTAAAGCAAGGAATTGATTTAAGCTTAATATCTACTTAACTAGTATTAACTTTAGTTCTATTATTATCTTTAAATTACTGATTAGGGTCAACCAAGCCACACCCTAACTGCCTGACTAGTGGTCCCGCCCAAGGGGAAAAGATTAAATAAATAAATAAATAAAAGTACCATATGTTGGTGACACGTCGAGCGTAGAAAGACACATGGCTTGATTATATATCTCTAATCCAAACTATAACTCCAATATTTTATCTCTAACCCCTCTTACGGGGACAGGGTTTCAACATCCAAATGGCCTACCCAGTCATCGACGCAAAATTAAATTTTACATTCTACTTAATTAGAATCTGGAAATGACAATACTCAACAACTTAGGAAAAGAAAGTTTGGATGTGGTAATGTATTGGGTTCTTTCTATTTATAGCTGATCGCGTGGTCCTTACGCTCAGACACTGAAGTGTGTGACATTACTATCTTGTCCCTGGTAAAATAAAAAAATCTCATCCATATTGATATTCCTACATACGATCTCATTAGTCCCACGTTGGTACAAGGACCACGCAACCAAGCAGTGATTTCTTGTCCTTTATATATGCGACATTAGATAAACTAATGAGTGATTATGGGGAAATGTGGGAAGTTAGATCTTGCAAAAAAAAGAAGAAGAACCCATGAAGGGAAAGGGAAAGGGAAAGTGAAAGTAATACATGACTAGTGAGTGTAATGGACTAATGGTGGATTGGTGGGTGGTGGATGGATGTTGGAAGTGATGAGAATAGCAGCAATTGGTTAAGGACTTGACTAAAGCATAAAACCAAGGTTGGGGCATCTTCTTAGCTTTAGTCTTAAACTTAATAATGTTAAAAAAGAGGAAGGTATGGGAGAGGACAAGGAGTGGCCAACCTTTACTTTACTTACTTGTCATTAGACGTCAAAGTGTCCCTTAAACAATATAAAACTTAATGGAGGGCTCTAATTAAAACTCTTAATTAGTGAAGTTTCTCTGTAGGAAGTAGGCCATGTTTAACTAATGTGAAAAAGGAATATTCGAAAGTGGGACCCAAAGAGAATTTCTCAATACACGTTTTGGATCTGTTCCAAGTGGCTGCCTTTTGTCCTTTATTCAGGTCCTTCCACGTGTGATGTTAGTATGCTACCCTCCCCTAAGATATTAAGATACCCCTAAACCTTCAACCTAAAACCCCTAAACCCAAAAGTGGCTGCACTGTTTGATTCATTCAGATAGTTGTCCCAATATTTACTCAAACACTGGTTCAATAGGAATTTTTATCCCCTCAAAGTGTATCGGACAGGGTACTTCACTTATGAACAGTTAAAAATTCAATGCACAAGTAAAGTGCATTAGGTGGTGCACCGCCCTTGAGAGGATGAAAACTCGATTCAGTAGTCCTGTTAGAACGGAATCGCATAAAATGATCAAATATGGGATCGAAGAAAACAATAATTAAGATAATCGTAAACACAAACAGATTTACGTGGTTTAGTTTCACGAGAAACCTTCATCTATGGAAAAAGCAGCGATAAACTTTTCACTAAGCAAAAATGAAGAGACAAGTTATTTCGTCTAACCCTAGAATGAGAGAAAAGTGCCGGGTCAACCCTCTGCATCACGAACTAAATCTCAACTTTTTCTCCTTTCGTGTCACGCTACAAAATATGTTGGGTCGGGTTGGATTTGCATCACACTCAGATCATTGGAATATAAGACATACTCAACAAGTCCAAATCAATGTGATAAAATCCAGAGTGGATTGTAGTTGAACCAGGTAAGGAGGCTGGCTCAATTCTTGTTTGGGGCAAATTGGCCGAACTGATTTGAAGTGACCTGATTTTATCGCATTAGTGTGTACCATATGACCAATTAAATGTTAGTGACCTATTAGGTATCTCATTGCTTTGTTTTGGTTTTGTACACTATCTTGGATTCTAAGTATTTGATACTTATTCAATATCCACTTAAGGGTAAGGGAATTAGAATCCTAACCAAATTGCATTCTTTGATGGGAGGATTGCATTGAGTGTCTATGAATTGAGGGCTCTTGATCCTCTCTCTCACAATCAGTATTGATTAATTGATTCCATTGCTAAGATACACTGAAGGGAAAGAAGAGAGAAAATTCTTGAGTTTCTATAGTTGCACTATAAGTAATTGTCAATCATGGCTCACGGACCTGGCTCTCATCCAGCCGTGGCGGGAGCTGGAGGATCCAGCCCAACAAAGACAGGGAATTTGGTCATTTCACAAGGGTTCACCTGTGAAATGACCCAAACACCCCTTGTTTTGTTGGGCTGGATTCTCCAGCTCCAACCACGGCTAGCGAAGTGCAGAATTACACAAAAAGGGAGGAAGAGAGAGGAACCACAAAAATGCAACAACGGTGAACGATATGCGTTTTCCCTATTCTAATTGTAATTTATGATTCTAGATTGCAACAAACAATATCCTACTATTATAGTTGTATGGGGATGTAAATCCCACAAATATTGCTAGAAACATCCAAAGCATTGGAATTATAATGCATGATTTCATACATTTATTCACAAAATTTCGAAGTAAATCCCTCACTTGAGCCAAATTTATTTAAAGAAAGCACAATAGCTTTTTCTTCATATTAAGATAAAGATTCTTATTTAATCAATGCTTAAGATCAGAATAAGTTAACACTTCAAAGTGCATGAACACATCCATACCCATTATGTGTTCATGCATTATAAGAAAGGGGGGAAAAAAAAGAAGACAGAAGAAGAAAATGACACAAGTTAATTCTCAAGTGTTAATAATTAACAACTCAGCAAAATAACGATGGCAAAAGAAAAAATGAAAGAGAATCACACATATAGAACACAATGATTTACGTGGTCCATGATAAACTAGATTTTTACTATTCTATCGAAGAAATTACAAATCTTCACACACCTCATCTCCCGAGATAACCCCCTTATATATAGGATTTTGCACATTACAATATAGAGAAACCCCAATTCTTAAAAGTACAAAACTGCCCTCCATAAAAATGACTTCAAAAAATTTTAGTTCAAAGGCTCCTCGACCCACTCTCTAACGAGCGAAACCATCGATATTGGGAAAAAATGAACAGTACTTCCTAGATTAGGAGATTAGGTGTCACCAATAACATATGAGATTCGTTTTGATAAACAAGAAACGATTCAGATCTTGTTGGAATGAAAAGCACAGATTAAGAAGTGTGTTCAAGTCCAGCTCAGCCACAGAAAGGGTTGCTTTGCTGAAGAGCAAAAGATTCAGAGAGAATGGCAGAATAAAGACAAAAAAATATTTATAAAATCCAATCTAGCTTTAATTAAAGAAAAAAAAAAGGGACCTGCAAATAAGACAGTTAACCTTTAGCCTTACAACAGTTTAAAGCCGGCCCAGCCCATGTTGCCCAAACTATCACAAACTTATATATTTTAAGGGATAAAGTTCTCGGCACTAGGGGGTGCAGGGTGCGCCTAGACACATGGGAGTGGACAAAATGACTGCCCAACCCCTGAATGGTCCAAACCTCGTTTCTGTCCCGTCCCATGTGTTTGGGCGTAGCCTGTGCCCAGATACCCTCCCGAGACCGAAAACGTAGCCCCATATTTTAAAATAAAAAAGAAAAAGAATCAAAACTCTTATCACAAAACTTGATATGAAAACTGCCCAGAAGGGACCAAATATCTCTTAAAATAATCAAAAATGAAATATGAGTCTTAAAAGTCAAAACTTCCTAGAGGAGACCATATATCCGTTAAAATAATCAAAGATGAAATATGAGTCTATAGTGATCTATTTAATTGCTATCAAAGTCCTTACTAAACCAATAAACTCCCCACACTTAACTATATATTATTGTTATGATAATATTAATATTTAAAAGAATACTAGTAATTAAATTTGGTTTAGCTTATCTCGTGGACCATGGTTACATATAAATATGTAAGGTTAGGACTTAAGTGAGAAAGTAAATAAAGAAACAAGGGGATTTTGCGAAAGTCAAAAAAGAATAACGGTTGGCGAAATCAAGATGTGCCGGATTTAGTTTCGAGGTTTCTACGTTGGGTTTCAATCTTGGGCCTCCCTAGCAACCCTAGGTTTCAGTTTGATCCTAGGTTTTGTTTTGGCCAGGCCTGAAATCGAGACAATTCAAAGATTTCCTCTCCAACGTGCATCTAACTGTTGAAAGTCTTGGGGTGTGTGCCTGGATGACTCCAGCTATTAGATGCATATTGGAGGGGCTGGCACGCTGGAGAGGATCCGAGTTCAGATTTCGGCGAGTTTCGACCGAGATTTAGTTCCATGTTAATGAGATTTAAGAGCAAGACAAAGGAAGAAATAGTTAGGAGCTGTTAGTTTTAGTGGGCTCCTCACATCTTGGGATGGTTAATCTAGGGAAATCCTGACCGTTGGATGGTATGGCGTAGGATTCTTGGTTGAGTACACGTGCTGTTATCTTTCCTTTCCTCTTTTTTTTTTTTTTGATCTTTGCTTCCATGCATGGATTTCTCCTCCAAATATAGCACCACTCCAAGTCCAAGAAGAATAGAAGAGAAAAAAGAGGGGAAAGCTCTCTCCCTCCTCTTAATTTTTATTTTTTATTTTTCTTTTTATGCTTTGGCCTGTTCATCGCCATCATGAGCAACAAAGGTCATAGACACATCGCTTCAAATTTGAGATTTCTCTGTAAATTTCAACTACCCAATACAGAGTGTGAGGGCAGAGACCAAATTTAGTGGATTTCGTTATTCAGATCTTGTTTCAATCCGAAATGGGTACTCCTCTGATCAGTTGAAAAGCAATAAAGACGCGATCCGTTTTGATTGCCGTATCAGATTCGGGCTCTTACTTTGGTTTCTGTGATCCGGGTTTTGCTGTGTTCCTCTGCTTCTTCAGCATTTGGGTAGTTTTTTTATGGAATGAGATCAAGAAATCCAAGCATTCTTGCTGGTTTGTGTCTGTTCATCCGATTTTAGCTCTGGTTTTGTTTTCTGATCTGTATTGTTCTTCTTTTGACTCTCTTTGGTTGTTTCTAAGTGAAGTAATCGATGGAGGAAAATCAAGAGCAAAAGCATGTATGCAAGTTCTGCAGAAAGAGCTTCCCTTGTGGAAGGTCCTTGGGAGGTCACATGAGGTCTCATATGACCATGAATTTAGCTGATACAGAAGAGAAGCTCAGCAAGCGCAAGGCAGTTTCAGTTTCAGTTAATGGTGGAAGCAACAACAGTAGCAGCTTCATGGGCTTCGAAGCTAATGGTCATGCTGGTTATGGTCTCAGAGAGAATCCCAAGAAGACATGGAGGCTTTCGGATTCAAACGATGGAATGAATCGACAAGGTAAGTTTTGTAAAGAATGTGGTAAAGGATTTCAGTCATGGAAAGCTCTCTTTGGTCATATGAGATGTCACTCTGAGAAGGACAAGGAAAGGGTCTCTAACAATAGCTTAGAGGATGATTCATGGATTAGTGAGAACCAGAAGCTTGTCATGGATAGCCAATCCGACAACGAAGGTGCTGCTCCAAGGCGTAGGAGAAGATCTAGAAGAATGAGGTACAAGACTGCTACTGCTTCGTCTTCTTTCTCTGTTGCCAATGCTTCTTCTTCTGTCTCGGAAATTGAGCAAGAACAAGAAGAGGTAGCCATGTGTTTGATGATGCTTTCTAGGGATGTGGGTCACTGGGCTGGAGTGAATTCTGTTGCAGAGTCTTCCGATAATAATTCTATGGTTTTAGAAGCTGGAACTAGATCGTCAGCTCTGGATAAGCGAATTCCTAGAAAGGGAGGTAAAAATTTTGCCTTTGATGACGGGGATGAGACTCTCAAGAGTCTAAAGATGAAGAAACCAAGAGACAAGAAGTTAGAATCTGTTGTTTCCAATTCTGTAAATGCTCGATTCGAGAGGAGAAGATCTGAATTACAGGGTACTGATTCTGGGTTCTTGAGGGATGACCTTAAGAAGGTCGAATCCGAAGTGTCTGTTGATGGGTTTCTTAGAGATGATGAACTGAAGAATACGAAGCTTGAAAATAGAGCTAAATTGGGGAAGGATTTCTCCAGTAACAGGAAGCATAATCGTAAGAAAAGTACATTGGACTATTCTGAAGTTGAATTTGGGAACGATTCCATTGAGGAAGCTGGAATGGATCGAGCTGATTCAGAGATTGGGAAATATACTTCAAGAAAGAGAAGCAGAAGTGAAGCTTACAATACTGAAGTGAGGGGAAATTCTGGCAAGAAGACGAGGTATGATGCTTCAGATTCTGGAATTTGCAGAGAAACTCAAAAGAGAAGCAGGTTTGAGTGTACTACTTGCAACAAGACTTTCCATTCTTACCAGGCTCTTGGAGGACACAGGGCTAGCCATAAGAAGGTCAAAGGCTGTTTTGCTTCGAAGATCGAAAGCAGTGAAAACAGCATTGACACAGATGCTTCTCCTGATCCAACAGCTGACAGTAAGCATAACAAGTCTTGCAGCAACGAGACTCTGATCGAGGAGCAGGAGCAAGATGTAGCAGAGACAAGTTATGGTTCAAAGAAGAGCAAAGGGCATGAGTGCCCAATCTGTTTCAAGGTTTTTGCATCAGGTCAAGCTTTGGGTGGCCACAAGAGATCCCATTTGGTTGGTGGCTCTGAATACAGATGCAATCAGACCATTGTAATTCAGCAACAGCTTCCTGAGATTCGCGATCTTCTCGATCTCAATCTCCCTGCTCCTGTTGAAGAAGAAACCAGTGGCCACATGGACTTCAATCCATGGTGGGTCAGAAACAACCCAAAGCATGAACCTTTTGTGGGTCTGATCTCTAACTGAGAAACCTGATTATGACTTTGTTCTCAAGAGATGCAAGATTGTACAGACAGGTTGGTGGATATTATTTCATTAATTCTTTACAGATTCAAGGTCACTCTCTACAAAGGCAACAATTCCATTTCCTGCTTAAAGCTTCTAAGTAGCAGTTTTCTTAGTGCTGCTCTTAAAGCTTTCTTTTTATCTCCTCCCTTCCAATCTGAATAAATTTCTATTGTTGCACATTTCAGGTTTATCAATCTGTTCACTTTGAAACTTAAAATACTATAATTCAGTTTTATGTTTTCATCTTCCAATGTACCTCTGTCTGATAAAAGTTATCAGTATGAATTAGTAGTCTATTTGAGTTGGAAGAGCTGAGATTAAGCTCCATATGTTGGATAATGTGAACCTATAGTATCCTTTATACTCTTTTCTCCATATAGTTCACACTGGCTTTAGTAAGAATTGATTCAGGAAAAGGGCATCTGTGGTTGTTCTTGTCATATTAATTGTTAAATGGTTGCTGATATCTGATAGATGGAATTGCTAAACTCTGATATCCCCATTGATACTTTGGTAAAGCCAATTTGTATTCCATTCACCTCTGTCCCTTTCTTCTATTGGGTATTGTGTTTGAGTTTTTGCCTGAGAGAAAAGATATCTATATTAGTTGGACTGCTTTGAAATTCTGAGAGTAAATGGATGGGTATGGTTGGCCTATGAAATCAGGAGGAAACATGGTTGATGACCCTTAAATGCATATTGTAATGTACAAGATGCCATGTCAGCTCTAGGTGGTTGTTTAGTCACCTACCATAAAACATGACAACCCATCTCACTTAGTCACTTCTACATGCTGGGTTGGAGTCTTTTTCTGCTCTTCTCTTTAACTTGGTCCAGTAATATACTTAATATATCTTAATCCTGAAGGCTGGCCCCAGAGAGAGAGAGAGATGGTTTAAGTTAGCCTGAATCAGCTTCAGCACAAAAGGGGAATCTGTCTTTATCCAGATTAGTTGAGTTTGCTTCAGTGAACTCTACTTAATGACTTTAGCTACAGCTTAAGCATGCATCAATCCTACAAAGCTCCAAAAGTAGTGACACTAAATTGCACAAATTCAACTCAGCAGCTGAACGACCAGTTGAAGAGAAGAAATTTCGAGTACGATTAATTTCTATCGAAATTATCAAGGTTTTGTCCATGGCTTTCCTATTGTGCTTATCTCAAATCCACCACTCCACCATATTTTTAGATATTTTGAACTTATGAACTAAGGCTCCACTTAGAGAAAAGAGAATTTAACTATAGTTTTATACAGGGCGTAATCTTCCTTTTGTTAGGTAAGACAGAGTAAATGAAGATGACTTGGATTAAAGTTTGATTAGAGATAACAACCAAAGGGGAAAAAAAAAGGAACTTAGAAAGCAGCTTGTTACATGCAAATGCACAGACAATCCTCAAATGGGAATCCACATGACATCCACACCTAACTATTGGTCTGCATCAAAAGTCTCCCAAGTAAGAACTAATCAAAATTGGTCGAAACCCTAGAAATTGGAATCCAAAAGAAAAAACAAAGATTTTCCTGCAAGACTAAAAAGACTTGTAGATCTTACTACAAGATATAAGTTTCATTGATTTTATGCTACTTTTATTAAATAAAAGAACGAAAAAAAATGAAAATCTAAGAACATTTACATCCGATTCCATGATAAATTGTAGGAATTGACATTAATCAGAATCGAAATCGGCCAATTTCAATCTGAATTTTGAAACCATGCTCTTACTTGCTGATGGGTTGCTTCACTGGCTTGGAAAAAAACTAAGAACTTGAGAAGCTAGTCTGGCATGTGCTTGAGAGGTCCTACCACCTAACCTGTCAAGATCAAGGGGTATTCTGGTCTTCAAACAGAATATTCAGTTGGGGATAAACTGATAAAGAAGGATGAGGAGAGTATTATTGTGATCCAAATTACTTGGAGACATTGCCGAATTGGAAGGGTATTTCTGTAATTCAATAAATTATTTGTAGTCAGAGATTATCCAGGTGTCAAGATATGGTTTGTGGAAAAGTTCTTGGAGGAGTTCAGATCTGTTTCAGTACGGACCTCATCCGTTTTTTGACAAGTGACACGGCCAATTTGGTCAATGCTCATACACGTGTAATTATTACAGATGAGTCTACGACTACTGAAATGACGTTAATACCCCTCAGAACCTTTGACGTTGTCGCATCATGGTTTGTGCCGCCACGTTTGCTATGGAAAAGAACCTTCTTTCCTATGGTACACAGAATACCATGTTCATTGGAACTTCAACCTTTCAAGGCCGTTGGATTTAGAATCTACTGAACCTGTGTCCCACATGGGACAAAATACCGTTGTACGCAGGACGTCTGCTACTATTTTAAGTTACTTTAAGAATTAAAAAAGAAAAAAGAAGGTAGAGATTCGGACCAAAATGACGTCAGCATGAGGAAAGAACGTGAGCACTTAAATGGGTCTTATTATAAGGGTCCACGAAAAGGAAAAGTTGTTGTTGCTTCTGAGCCTCTATTGGTCGATTGCTTTATTACTTTAAATCCAATTTTTTGTTGCAGACTTCCCAAGTCAACTTATTTTGGAATGTGGGCTCGACGAGTAGAAAGGATTTTCCACTGATGTGGGCCCCAGGCCCAATGGGCTCAAGTTTGTGAGAGACCAAGTAGAAACCACAATGTTTGGCCCACTTGACCAATTCCTAATTCCTAGTCGGTCGTCGCTCTTTCTCCTTACTTCGTCAAATTTTAAATATTAATTTTGGGTGTTGTCATTAAAGATGAACTAAGAAGTTGTAATTTTATTTTTTTACCCCTTGTTTTATTCTTAAAAATTATTTAATGTAGGGATAATATTATCATCTCACATATATATTGCATTAAATAAGATAAGGGCAAGAAAGTAAGGTTACAATCACCTTGGTTACAACAAAAATTTTCCATTTATTTTATATTGGTGAGCCCTCTTTTGATTATTTTGGGATGTTCGTTTGCATAAGTTTATCTTCGATCAAAATTTGGGAGAGGGTTTACCTGAAAGGTAATGTGGTTCATGCGCTTGCACGAGTGCCAATGAAAATGTCTGCAGAAATATTACATGGACAAGATTTTCACCTTTCATGAGAGTCGGGACAATCATTTCGCCTCCATTTTGTCTAAAATCTGATTAGGTAAGGATCAATTACATAGAATAGAACTGATTAGGTAACGATCAAGCAAGTGGGTGTGGTGGCCCATAATTGCCGGAATTCTCATACTAATGGATCGATGTAAGTGAATCTTCGATTCAGTCTTGCCTTATGGACCAAATTTCTCTTCGTCAACAGAATTTGTGTCTTTATTGCCGTCGGCCGTGATTTTGGGGGTTGACAAGGACTTGGTACCATTGCGTGGGGGATGGGGTAGAGTAGAAATATTTCCATTTATTTGGAGTGGGGTTCCTACATGGGTAGATAAGAAAAAAAATATTCTCCAAAGTAGGAACTAATTTTGCCACGTGGTATATCTAATGTGCCTAAAACTTTTTCAACGGGTACACGCGTGATAATAGTGATTTGTTCTCGAGGGATATGCTCCTCTTGGGGAGAAAAAGAATAGAAAATTGCCACCTAGATTAGGATCTTGGACCTTTTAAAATACGTGAGTCACTGACTCCATACAAATCGTCTAACAATGATATCGAGTTTGATTCAGGTTAGGCACCAGAGAAAGTGTTAGGTATCTTGATCTATCCAATTAAATCAATCATCCCATTTTTTTGATATTTTATTACATAATGAATATCCTTAAACTACAACACATCATGCTCGGAGCCTGGAATCTTCAAAAATAATATACAAAGTAAAATATAAGAAAGGGAGAGAGAATGTTGTTTGGTTGCGTGGTCCATATGCCAACATGGGGGCCAATGGGAGAGCACACCCAGACATTCATGGGGGTGGGGTGGTCATTTCAGCAATCCTATGTCTAAGTGTAGCCGTGTAGGGTCGTGCGATCAAGCAATGTTCTTTTTCCCTATAAAGAAATAAAATAAAAGGGAAATTAAGACTTACCCATATATATATTTTTATTTTGGTAAAGAGGGTATTTATTGAGGGGGGGGGAGTATGTACAACTAGTGACTTCACTCGCACAAAGCTCGTGAAGCCACTGAATGGAATGTGGCCAATCCGTCACACACACAAGACTTACCCATATGCATACATTACAAAACAAGTGTTAGTATACAAGACTATGGATCTAGCTCCTTTCAAGGGAACCCAGCGCCCAGGGAGTGACCAGTGGGGCAGCCAACGACTGGGCTATGCCGCACACATCCAGGGCGTTGGGCTCCATAGAGAGGAGCTCGATGCCTAAACTATCTTCCCTTTTAATCAAATAAAGAGTTATAAATATCATTAAAAAAAAAAACTGATCAAGCTTAAACAATATTTACTAAGATCAAAATGATCCAAAAAAATAAATTGAAAATTAAAAGAAGATATTATGCTTAAATAATGAAAATGCCCATAATGATGCATCCTATTCTAAATTGCAAAATAAATGCATAAAATACGTAAAAGTAAAAATTCTAAACTAATGGATGGCCAAAAAAAAACCCTAATACATTTTAACTACTTGTGGGCTTGACTCATGCACATACTAATTGCCATAATTTTCATACTAATGGATCGATGTAGATGAGTCTTAGTTCATAGTGAACAAAATCAGAAATCAGGTGAATAATTGAGGACAAGTAATTGCCTTGAGGACTGAATTTATCTTCACCCACAGTAAAGAAAATCTTTTTTACTATTAGACATGATTATAGGGATGACAAGGATTTCGTACAATTGGGGGGAATTATGACCCTTAATTCTCTTTACTGTGGGTGAAGAAAAACTTTTGCTTTGTTTTTATCACGGATTTGGAATATGGGATAAAGTTTTAGGCACTGGGGGCATAGGGTGCACCCAGATACATGGGGTGGGCGAAATGATCAGACAGCCCCCTGGATTACTCAAACCCCGCCCATATGTTTGGAAGCAACTTGCACCCAGATCCATTCCGATCCTAAAGAGAGAATGTGCGCCCATCAAATATATTCAGTTCATTGCTTTGATCAAGTTCGTGAACATTTTGAAATAAGTTGATTGAGCTTCGAATCAATGCCACACACTGAAATTCTTTTGAATAAAGTGTAGTAGTGAGGCAAAATTTTGTAGAGTATTTGGTATATTTTCCACGTGGTAGCTTTTAGAGTGCTAAAATTTTGTAATTGTTGACATCATTACATAGTTTTTTGAAGAGAGAGAGAGAGCATGGTTTAAGTAATTGGTATCAGCCGATATCGATACCTGACTACAATGATATTGACCAAAACACCCTTTATAATGTGTAATTCCTAAAACTATATAAAAATACTTAAAAAATAATTAATTAATTAAATAACACCTATTATCACAAAAACTACCCAAAAATCATGAATGAATACTATGCCATAATTAACTAAAGTGCCTCTCAAATGCATAAATACTAAAAAAAAAATGAAATCTTATAAGTATCATAAAATTAGAAAATTATGAACATGCTTAAACACTGTCTATTGACATCAAAATATTCTAAAAATAAATAAATTTAAATATCATGAAAATATATCATGCTTAAAATTATGAAAATACCTCTAATGGTGTGTCCTAATCTAAAATAAAATATTAATGCATATAAATACCTAATATAAACTGATGTGAATCCTACAAAAAAAAACACGTAATAAGACCCAAAAAAAATAAAAAATCACCCTATTATTTAAAATAATTTGAAAAAAGTACAAAATACACCTAATGCTAAAAAAGACATGAAAAATATCTAAAAATAAATACGCAATTTTTTTTATTAAAATGGAGACTGACCATGTACTAATATTATCATGTTACTAAAACATGAAATCATAATTAAGTTTAGGGAAGTAGTTTTCTACTCGGGAGTGTGGCCTACGCCAGCACTCCCATGTGTCTATCTCTCTCCTCCTCAAAATAATGGGGTAGAGGTGTCTTTTCCAATAGGTAGGAGAGAGATAGACTCATGGGAGTGTTGGCATAGGCCACATTCCCAAACAGAGAACTTTCTCCCTTAAGTTTAATTTTATGAACTTAAATGTACGGAAAAGCCCTAATGATGAAAACAGTCATATTAAAAAAAAAAAAGAATTATAAAAATTAAAAAAATACTTAAATTCATGGGAAATATGGGATTTAGGACAGAGATGAATATGACCCACATGATGTTAGATAATGAATCGGATCGTGAAGATGAATCAAATAGATACATTGCATAACGAAAAACCTAAACTGGCCATTATGTAATCATGAAAGGAAAATAAAAAATAAATAGTACAAATGATGAATTCATGATAAAAATGTGAAAATATAATATTACTCAATATATGATGTCAAAATTTCAAATCCATAATTAAAATATAATAGAAGTGAAAAAATGGATTTGGCATACCACTGTTGTTAAGGGCTGCAACGATTTTCCCTTTCTAAAAAGTTAGGGAAAGGTACCTAGCATCTTTGTGTCTATATCTCTCCTTCTCACATGAAATGATTTCATTTTCTTTCGATATGCGATATCATTTTGTTGCGCTCCCCCTATGCCGTTTGCTTGTCTAATTCTAGAAATAAAATAAATTTTCGTTAGATTAAGTGGTACTATTTTAAGGGAGAAGGTTCCCCATGCTGTTGGTGTACAAGAAATCTCTAAAGCCGCACCAATGGTTACCCGCAAGATGGTATCATTAATAGGAGTCCACATGATTAAAAACGAGAGAGAAAATAAATAGAAGAGTCCTCTGAAATGACTAATGTGTTTGGTATGCATTCTTGGAATGCATTCTAGGTCGATTTTGCATTATCAGATGATAAAAATAGTTGTTCTAGTTATCTGAGAAGGTGAAATCGACCTAAAATGCATTCCAATAATGCATACTAAACACAACATAAGAGAACACATTATCAAAGTATGAGCAAGTTTATCATCTAGTTTTATCCTTATTATTTAGGGTTTTAAAATACCCTACTCTGATCTAATAAGAAGTTCAAGTGGAGTGGATAAAGATTCTCTCGTCACATGGGTGGAGAGAAACTAATCCTAAAAATATAAATTTATCATAATATTTTTGGTTTTTGTTATGATTTTTGGTTTCTCTGCCAAGAAACTCCAACACTTTTAGGCTTGATGTGTTATGATTTATATTTCAATTTCGGATTGAATTCATGAAATAGCCAACAAATAGATTTTTGGTCAAAAAATTGAAATTGTTTTGGTTGTATCAATGTGTAATATTTCAAGAATTAAAAAAAAAAAAAACCATTTGGTAGTTAAATTTTTTAGAATATATTCTTTATATTTTTTGGGAAAGGTGTGGTGGTGGTAGTGGTGGTAATGTGGCATGGTGGTGGTGAAACCATTAGGAGAAGAATAAGGGTGGTGTTTTATGATTAACATTCAATTACTACTTTGCCCATCAAATTAACCACGTGCTAATTAAAAAACAAGAGTGAAGTAAAATGAAAGAAATTCTGAAACAACTAGTAAAAAATATTAGCAATGAAATTGTCCAAGAGCTTACTGCCTTTACACAGGTCATCGCCTTAACTTGCCGAACATCATAGTGATGACCATGGCCTACCAAGCAGCGCACCCAAACAAGGGTAACTTGCCCTACTGCATGCTCCTCACTAGGCTTTTCGCACACTTCGGAGTGCGATTTGATGGCGAGTTGAGAGGTCCTCCTGACACTCTTTTCGATGCTACGTCCCTAAAGAAGATGGGCATGACCGGTCAAGAAGGTAGCAGAACTCCTCCTCTTTCTTCTAATGTGGAGGAAAGTGATGAAGGTGATCGGGACGACGACAAGGATTACGAGAAGAGCGAGGATGAGGAGGAGGTAGATGAGCAGGAGGGAGCTAATGCTGCAAATGAAGCACTGAGCCTACTACTGAGGTAGCTGCTATAATTACGAGAATGTCAACTATTTAAGGTAAAGTCTGGATCCTGTCGTCCTCCTTCATAACATTATCTATAAATTAAGGGAAATTTACACATACCACTCTTGAGGTTTGATGAAAGAATATTTTTACCCCCCAGTTTTGGAAAATTCTGCATACCCCCCGAGGATTGCAAACAGTAACCAATAAGTCCATTCCATCAGTTCATGACTAACAGTGTTAAAAACATGAGATGAAATGTCAAAATTACCCATTGCCCAAAAAAAAAACAAAAACTGCAACTACTCATCTTCCCCCAAAAAAACCTGCAACTCGTTCACCGGTGCCGATGCCATCCCACTCTTGCCGGATTGGTTCAATTGTCTTTTGTCTCTGAATATCAAACGCCTTTTGACGCTCCGACGAACACCTTGGCTCGAACCGACCTCCTCACCTCCTCGACTCAACCCAATCTCCTAACTACCTTGGCTTGCCTTGACCCTGTCACCATTACTCCACCGCCACAACGGTTTCCTACCCCTTTGCCCCTGTAAAAATAGCCACAACCTTTTACCCTAAAAAAACCCTGCAACTTAGAAGGGGTAGGGAACAGTTGTCGTTAGGTATGTCATATAAAGTGTTACACCAGATCAATTTTTAATGCTTCTTGTGGGAATTGGACGCCTTTCACTGGACTAGAGGGGGCAATTAATTTGCACAAGCCTGAAATCTGGATTCTGGATACATCCCCTTCGAAAAGAAAACAAACTGTCAATGATAGGAATGGTATTCATAAAACAGACCTGTTATCCAAACACTAAATACTGAGGATCATCCATATAGATAATCTATGATCCTAAAGATCTTAAAACAAAATTCTACAAAGTTCACAATTACAAGCATTTACTCGGAAATGCCGCAAGAGGGGGAAAAAATAAAGAAGAGAGAAAAGATAATTCCAATTATTACAACAAAGTATAGGTGTGGCAGTGGCATAGTTCTATAACACCCATTGTTAATATAATCGCTGCATGCATCAGGGTAAGGAGAGAATTTGCCTATTTTGCCTTCTTGATGAGGCTCATGGTCCTGTACTCGGCATCATCTCTGATGAAGCTCCACCAAAGGAAGCTGTTGGGGATGGTGGATGCATGCCAGAGAGCATGTGCATCCAGATATCCCCAATAGGGAGGAAAATCATAGATCTCCAATAACACGGCCAGCCCTCCTCCCATGACAACCACCCAGAGCTTCCGCCGTGAGGAATGACGTGTGATGCCAGCCCAGACTGCCCACAGTAGAAGCTGAGCTATACCCATTACACCGCAGACCTTCATGTTCCATCCTGCAAGATTACCAGAAATGGTCAAATGCCTACTTACAGTACAGCATAAAAACCTAATCTACCCGCCTCAGCTTTGGAAAATATCCTTTGCCCCAATCGATTTGGGGAAGATGAGTTGAGGAGGTGAGGAGGTGAGGAGGTCGGTTCGAGCCAAGGTATTCGTCAGAGCGTCAAACGGCGTTTGATATTCAGAGACAAAAGACAACTGAACCAATCCGGCAAGAGTGGGATGGCATCGGCGCCTGTGAACGAGTTGCAGGTTTTTTTGGGGAAGATGAGAAGTGGCAGTTTTTTTTTTTTTTGGCAAAGATAATTTTGACATTTCATCTCATGTTTTTAACACTGTTAGTCATGAATTGACGGAATGGACTTATTTGTTATTATTTGCAAATCTCAAGGGATACGTAGAATTTTTCAAAATTGGGGGTAAAAATATCCTTTTGTCAAATCTCAAGGGTGATTTGTGTAAATTTCCCATAAATGAACCATGTGCTAATTTTATTCCACTTGATTTCTAGTTCAGTGAAATGAGGTGTAGAAATCAAATAAAATAATTTTTGAAATAGAAATCACCTCTAGAATGGAAATAGAAATCATACCAAATCAGGCCTACAACCCAATAGTCTCTTTGTCCGCAGGGAAGGTAGAGGGGATAGAAACAGAAGAAGAAACAATTGTCCGCAGGGAAGTAAAGAGGGGGGCAGAAACAGAAGAAGAAACAATCGAAGTCTCTCTCTCTCTCTCTCTCTCTCTCTCTCTGTCTCTCTCACTCACTCAATCTTTCTTTCACCCTCTCTCTCTCAAATCTGAATGGTATTCTTCAATGGATTACAGCAGATGGGCTGAAATGCAACATCATCAACCATCAAACCCTAATCCATCATCAGCAGACCCTTATGCTAGATTGTACGATGCAGAGCAGTCTTACTCCTACGCTCATTACCCATACCACCCGCACCAAACCCATAACCTTAACTTAGCAGAACCTCAGACGCTTCTGAGAAATCACGAAATTTCGTCTGCCCAATACGAAGTTGGCCCTGAAGCTGGCCTTCGTCCTCCAGGAATCGACTCCTATGCTGCCATTAATTCGTACCGTCCTCCTCCTCCTACCCATGTGGGTTTGGAACGCCAGGCGGCCGTCACGTATGGTCACCATGCGGTTCAGATGGGTGCATTGACTGCTGCAGCTTATCATCAGGAAACAGGTGCTGCCGTGCATAATTGGGCTGCCAAGGAGGCTATTCGGCAGTTTGGAGAGGATCCTGTCAGCTACGCCGCTGTAAGTATTCTTGTATCCTCTCAAGGCTCCCGTTGTTTTTAATACTATTTCTTCCCACTTTAGTACTGCAGTAGCTTCTTTTGTTGTCCCATTTATTTTGTGTCATGCATTTTATATGAAATCTTCACGAACTCTTATTCAGAAATAATCGCATTAATCATTTTCTTGTTCTTCTTCTTGTCTCTTCTCTTTTCATTGTTAATCTTGGTTTTCTGTATCCCAAGTGACCATTACCCTAAAGTGTTCATCCCAACATGTATATATCTGATGTCAATTCCTCACACAGGTTGTATATGATGAATATTTGATTCAAATGGTTTGAAATTTTAAGTGATTTGAAGAGCAACTTTATATTCATTCGAAGGAAGAGTTACTAATTGGGAAATGCCTAGTCTTTTTCGGTCAATCAATGCTGATGGAATATTCATTACTGCTTTTTGACTTCTTTGTAAATCAGTATATGAAATGGGATGGAAAGCTTTTTCCTGTGGGTTATCATCAATTTTTAAGACGGCTATTCTTTTAGCATTACGGTATTTTTTTTTTTTTTTTGAGTAAGCATCTGATCTGTTCTACTATTTATCCTCCATGTTCTACAGGGGGAAAGGTGAAGAAGACTTCCTGTCTAATTTTGTTCTTTATTAGAATTGTAGTGACACTTACAATGTATGAAGGCACTTCTTGGTATTTTCCCTTTGGTGGTTAACTCTATAATGTTGCATTTGTCAAAATGTTGCTTCTATGTTGGTGCTCATGCAATATATCAAACTTACAAAACAAAATGATCACCTCCTTCTGGGTCTTCATGGGTAGGAATGGTACTGGTTTGGGTGTGGGGCAGCTTCACGGATATTGAATGAGACCAGTCAAATGTTGGTTATCCCTAAACCATTCCTCCTCATGAAGCATACAAGAGTCTTACTGATATTACAAGTTAACATGGAGGAATCAGGGTGGGGCTTTATGGTTATCTGCATTTTGGGGCAAGGTGGGGCCCTAATTTGACCTGCCCCATTTCCATCCCAGCACATGGGTCTTAGATTTGGCTGTTAAGTAAGTGACTAGTCTAGTCATAGTTGTCTCGGCGGTTGGGCGACCCAAGGCGGCGGAGAGGGTAAAAAATCAAGGCGACACCAAGTAGGCGGCCTAGGTGTCCAAGCCCATGTCGACCAAAGCGCCTGGACGCCTAGGCGGCGCCTAGGCGACGCCTTGACAACTATGAGTCTAGTATTAGAATGGGTTATATTATTGGCTTAGTTGGCCTAGGGCTATCTAGATTATAATCTAAAGCTTAGGAGTATCCCTAGATTCACTTCTTAGGTAATTTCTCTTTGTCCAAGTAAACCTCGAATATCTTTTCGTACCCTGGAATAGATGATGCAGTAGTGGAAGTGTGGTTGGACCAACACAACTGGATTTTGAAACCCAATTCCAAACAGAACCGGCCCAACCCGAGTTTTTGGACCAACAAGGGTTGGTAGGGATTAGTCAGTTATTTATGGTTATCATTGTAAGTTGCAGTTTATTTATTTACTATTGGAGATAACCAATACGTAGGAGAACTCTAGAAGAGTCCTACTTGTTTTGAGCTTTTATTCAGTTGTGTCAAAATTTATTTCGGATTATGTTTGGGATTAGAATTTCTTTGCTTACGTCTCTATATGTGATTTAGCTATCAATTTTTGGTTTTAGGGATGAAATGAATTGGAGAATATATTGGTGTTATGTGCTAGTTGCTATGACAGCTGACAGATTTGTTGATTGCTGAATACTTATTCCTCTTTGATTATAGTTCACCCTCAGGTCTGATTTCTTAATCCCTTAGTTGTTCTTCTTAACAAATCTCTATTCTCCTCATGTATTCTTTCTTATTTCCTGTTGTTCTTTTTCTTTTTCTGTTGGTCTTTGTTTCTGGGTAACACTTAGCCCTATGTAGTTGAATCCATCTTCTTTCTCTCTTCGGTGTAAGCTTCCTTCCCTTGGGTGTTCAAACCCTAGGAGCTCAGGTCCAAAATTTCCTTTACCTGTAACTCTGTAAGCTACAGATCGAAACTAGGACCTGTTTTCAGTTCTACTGCCAAATCTGGTTTTAGGGCGGGCCTTGGTGCAACGGTAAGGTTGCTCCATTGTGACCAAGTGGTCTTGGGTTCGAGTAGGAAACAACCTCTTTGCGAAAGCCAGGGGTAAGGCTGGGTACATTATGATCCTCCCCAGACCCCGCAGTGGCTGGAGCCTCGTGCACTGGGTACATCCTTTTAATATTCCTTATTCAACTGGTGTTTTGGCTTACTAGTTGTATTGATGAGAGTTTTATGAAGTAAGAACATAACTCTGAAATTTCGAGTTGGTCCGACTTGATTTGGTCAAGTTCTGATGCAGGTGCACTCCCATGGATCGACCCGAACCCGTTTGGGAACCCAAATCAAGATGAACCGGGTCCCAACCTTGTTCTGGTTCAGTAGGATATTTAGGATTTATTTTATTTTCGGAAGATATGTAATCTTTTATTTTAGGTTGCTATTAGACATGTAGGGAAATTTCCAATTTGAGTTTTATTGAGTTTCTATTTTAGTTAGTTTAAGTTTTAGGAAGTAATTAGGAGTCTTTATTTTTTTTTTGGGTTTTATAAATAGATGTGTAACCAACGATTGGAGGAAGAGATTAGAAAGAATGAATTGAGTATTTTGGTTTGAATAGCCTATGTGGCTGTGCGTGTTCACTCTTCTCCCCCCCTTATTCTTAAGCGTTCTTCTCTCCCCTGCAACTCTGATTTCTCCCAGGCTTCCCTCTTCTCCTAACCAGCCCCCCCCCAATTTGGTATCAGAGGCGAAGGATCCATCTCCTTCTCTATCAATCTCTCTTATCCCATTCTCCTTCTTCTTTGTATTCTTTTTTTTTTGGCCCAGCTGTTCTACCGTCACACCAGTATCCCATCTCCTTTCCATCTTCTGCAGCACCCCTACCCCTCTTCCTCTCCTTCGACTCAACTGAAACCCCAACCACAGCAACCCCCTGCGATTCCCACAAAAAACGATTCTGTGGAAACAGAAGTCAAACCAAAAAAAAAGAAGGAAGCAGACCCACTCCTTCCGGGATCCCAGCAACAAGCCCCACTGCCCCTTTTTATTTTCCCTTGCCTCAATTGAAACCCCCTCCCTCTAGTCCAGGGTTCCGCCAGCATCACACCCCAAAAAAAAAAAAGAGTGAAGAGAAGAGAGAGCGAGACAGCAAATCCAAAAAAAAAAAAAAAAACCTTGTTGAAGCCCTCACCGCGA
Organism: Telopea speciosissima; assembly: GCF_018873765.1. Classification (NCBI taxonomy): domain Eukaryota; kingdom Viridiplantae; phylum Streptophyta; class Magnoliopsida; order Proteales; family Proteaceae; genus Telopea; species Telopea speciosissima. The sequence goes on along the minus strand of NC_057918.1, from coordinate 13,646,981 downwards.
GTCGATTTCCAGCAGTGACGGCCTCCTTCGAAGTTGCTGGTCTCCTTGATTTTCTCCTGCTTCCTCGCATAGCAGCTTCCCTGTTGGATTTGAACACTTCAACTGTTGGTTTGAATCGATTTCATTGAAGAAGCCGAACTCGAACTCCATATCCGCGAGTCTTCCGCTACTAGAAGATAAGTCCTTTTTTTGTTCGATTGACTTAATACTCCTTTGCCCTCTTTCTTTTATCATCTTCCAATTCCACCCCCACTCCCACCTTTTAAAATGTGACTGCTTTTCTATGTTATTTTTTCCCATATTGCCCCTTCACCCCACTTATTCGTTTATTTCAAATACTCCCATATTGCCCCCCTACTTACTCATTTATTCCAATTAGTTCTTATTTCTTTTTTTCTTTCCAGAATTGCCCCCTCCCTTCTATTCTTATTCTACTTTGTCTTTCTTTTATTAGTTCCCAAGTTTACCCCTCCCCACCCATCGTTACACCACACTTTCTTTTCTTCTCTTTAGTTTGCAGTCCAATAGATTACAATTCCGCCATTGTTATCATAAACCCACAACATCATGGAGGTTGATCGATACGATTTACTCCTTTCAATTAGTGATGGGTTTCGTTAACTGCAGACATAACTTTCTAATTTGAAGACAGGTTTTCGGAAGCTTGCCGAAAGTAATAACACCTTCTATGATAAGGTGTCAAGCATGATACAATCTTCAGAAGGCGAATCAAATGTGGAAGAAAATATGGTCAACGAAAGTGATGAACAAACTGAAGTACACGGTCCAATCAGGATTGAAGTTGAAGAATTGATCGACGGTCCGATTTCAGTTCTGAAACCCCATGATCAGATTCCCGTCGAAGAGATGTCGTTTGCTAACGACCATCGGCAGATCATGACGGTTGATCATGAGATGGCTCCGATGGTCGTTGAAGATCAACTTGTGGAAGAGAATAAACCATTTGCTCTCTTGAGTGCACCTATCTATTTTATATTTCCAAGTCACTACTTCAACAACGAACTTCGCGTCACGGATTTCATATTGTTCGATTTGGGTTAATTGATGATTTCATACGATCAAGGATGGATGCCGATCAAGTGGTTTTGATTCTCCCGTTCTACAAAACTTGAGGTCGAGTTTTTCTTAACACCGGGGGAATTGATGCAGGTGCACTCCCATGGATCGACCCGAACCCATTTGAGAACCCAAACCAAGATGAACTGGGTCCCAATTTTATTCTAGTTCAGTAGGATATTTAGGATTTATTTTATCTGGGAAAGATATGTAGTCTTTTGTTTTGGGTAGCTATTAGACATGTAGGGAAATTTCCAAATTGAGTTTTATTGAGTTTCTATTTTAGTTAGTCTAAGTCTTAGGAAGTAATTAGGAGTCTTTATTTTTATTGGGTTTTATAAATAGATGTGTAACCAACAATTGGAGGAGCATATTAGAAAGAATGAATTGAGTATTTTGGTTTGAGTAGCCTCTGTGGTTGTGTGTGCACTCTTCTCCCCCCCCCCCCCTTCTTATGCGTTCTTCTCTCCCTTGCAACTCTGATTTCTTCCAGGCTTCCCTCTTCTCCTAACCGCCCCCCACCAAGGTTCGAACTTCTGAAACCAAGTCTGGTTTCCGTCCGCTGCCTTTGGTCGAAGATTGAAGACATCCTGATTGTTGGTTCTCTGTAACCCTTTTGTATTTATTATTGAAATTACCCTTGTCCTTATTTTTAATTCAATTTATATCCTGTAGCTCCAAGTTAGTCCTTATTCTCTAATTCTAATTCCCCTTTTATCCCTTTCCCCATTTAACTATCAAGAGCCTTTAAGATTCTAGTTATTTACTGTTCTGCCATGCCCCTCATACACTTGGGATAAATTACACCGGTACTATTACACATTAAGCCACTTTGGTGCTTGGGTGGGTCCAGAGCGATCACGGGTTGCAATTTCTTAGTGGAGAAATTGCTGTTTCTTCTGTTGATGTCCTGAAGCTTTTCCTTTGCGAGTAACATTCCAATTATGTCTGAAGTTGGTCTATTGGTGAAGGGCAATCCTTAGTTGTGTGATCCAGATTTATGCTCCAAAGACCCAGCTACTGTACTTATCTGGGAGGGGGAAAAAGTAAACAAAAGAAAACCTATACAGTCTCCCATCTCAGCCTTAGAACTGCTATTGGTTGTTTCTATTATTCTTATGTAACATTTTTTTCCTTCTGAAAAGGTAAGTATAGTTATATTGATGAACATCCAAAAAGGCTGCTTGTATACTCAGGAGCTTATACAAAAAGCTTGCTGATGCAGTTGCGTTAGACTTTAAACCAATATGGAGGCCTTTGTGCAAGCTTGGGCGGCTCATAAGGTACTGGTGGCAGTCCAATGAGCTGAAATTGACTTTTGGATAGCTATATTATGAGGTATATCTTCTTCTTTTTTTTGGGGGGGGGGGGGGGTGGTCATTGTAATGGGCCTAATATATTAATACAAGAAAAAGAGATCAGCAACTTCCAATAGTTGCTCTGAAAGACATTGCTTCTGGTTCAATCCATTCTCTTACCCTGATTTGCCTGCTTGCTGCACTGCTCCCCCTTCGAATGGATTGGATCTGCTACCCCTCCAATAGAAGCTGAAGATGCTGGCTTAGAGCAAGTGGGGATAAAGTTAGTTCATGGGATTAATAGTTAAGTATTTGAGTTAGATTAAGATACTTAATAGCTAGATAGGGTTCTGTCTCAAGTTTATTTACTTTACTGTGTTGAAGTTGCTGGTTATTAGTGTTTATGAGTTATGGTTGTTGTTTATTAGTTATTGTTATGTAGTCCTAGATAGGTAGGAGACCTACTAGGAGCCAAACAACAGGATCAAATAACAAAAGGGGCTGCTGGTTCGAATGGACAGCACTAGGATTTAGGTCAATTCCTAGGGTTAGGGTTGGATATTGGGAAAGGGGTTTATAGGGTATTAATGGGCAGGTCTAGAGGGCTATTATGGTATAAAAAAGTTAGGGTTTGGATGAGTTTTGAAATTCTGCAATTCTGGACAGAATTGAGTTGCAGGTTTTGGGCTTTAATGGAGTTAGGGTTTATGGGATTCAAACCAAAAATAAAGGGGATCAATTGGGGAAAAGGATTAGAGGATTAGAAGAAGAATTTTGGCGTCAAACTTACTAGAGATTCCACTGGCAGCAAGCTTCGACAGTTGTGAAGGATAAAGCCACCTTCGAATTTGAAGAAGATCCTCCCAGCCGTCACGGCGTAAGGAGTCAACCGGATTCCACCAGTCCCTTTTCACATTGATAGAACCACAAGGATGCACACTCACAAGAAGCACAGGAGCAGCAACAATGGCAGCCAACAAGCAAAAGCTTTTTTCATTAATCAAATTCGTGTCCAATGCTGGCCTCCCTTACAAACTTATATAGAAGACTCAAAAATAGACTTAAACACTAAAAAGGAATGGCCTAATCCTATCCCTAACCTATTAGGTAATTTAAATTGACTAGGAAACTAAAATACTAAAGGAAATAGACTCAAAACATGGCTGGACTTATAGAGTCCTAATCCAGCCCAACTTACATCACATGACCACTTAGGTTGTCACATGACCACTTAACCAAGTCACATGATCACTTAAATTGAACCAATTGGATGCAACCAATTTGAACCGGTTCAATTAGAAAACATAAAAATAAACTAAGTATTGGGCTAATCCCGTATGCAACCTATGTACCCCTAGTATAGGCTCATTAAAGTGGCCTAATACATAGAAAACCCTTGGGAACAAAGGCCCAACATGTTAATAACCCAACCCTAGGCCTATTTCTAAAGAAATAAGCCAATATCTATGATGAACCTGCATCATATTGTCTCCATAGTGGTATTTTAGCCTCTATATGTTACTGTTTTAGGTTTATGTGAGGATGTGCGTAAACCAAGAGTATACTTGTAATCTTGACTATTATTAAGTTGTTATAAATCTTATTGCTACCGGTGGAGGAGTATCCTTTCTCCTTCTAATCAGTAGCCTCTCTCTCTACCTCTTCTTCTTCATGCTGTTTTATTTTGTCCTACTTTCTCACATGATATCAGAGCAGATCTAACTAAGATTCTTATCTGGTTAAATCTGTTTTGAGTCTCTAAGAGAGTCTAGTAATATTTGCAGCATTATTGCCTGTTTTTTTGCTGTTCCTTTTTGATCATGAGATCTTAACCTGAAGAAAGGATGTAATGTATACTTCCATTATCAGATCTCTCCTCTACATGTTTTCTTTTTGAAGTTTCTTGATGATCTATGTTAAAGTGTACCGTGAGGGGGGAGTTTCTTCCTTGTTAAGTCATGAGAGTTGTGTTGTCTTAGAGTTGGAGTTGGTTTATGGTTAGTCTATTTAAGTCATTGTTGGTCTTTGTTATTTAGTTTGGTTGTAATTTTACTCTAAGTAGGAGTCTTAGTTTAATATAAGTAGTGGGCCTAGGCCACGATATGCTGAATCCTATCGTGGCTCTAGGATAATCTCCGCTTGACCGCTTTTCTCCTATTGTGCTCCCTCTCTCTCTCTCTCTGTTCTCTTCTTCTTCTTCATTAATTCTGGTGATATCTGACTTTGCTACATGGTATCAGAGCTATGAAAGAAAAACAAAGCTATGAAACCCTAGTTGGAAAAATATAAAAATAGGGTTTCTTACTTTTTTATGAAGACTGATCATGCCCTGGTTACTCCCCCTGTTTGGTTATTGTTTCTATGTAACCTGTTTCTGTGCTTTGCTCCTGCGATTAGAGCGTCTTTCCTTCTTTCCCTGCGATTCTAGATTCTAGATTCTGAATTTTCTTCCCGTAGATACGCTCCTTTCATTGTAATCTGTTCTCATTAATGGCCTCACTGTTGAAGCAACTGAGCTCCAAGAGATTGGATTGAACTCCCTAACGGTCAGTCCATTGAATCTGAGGTTTGGAATGAATAAACCTCTTCCATAGGCGATTTAAACTCCAGATTCTTACCCCCTAGAAATTCCCTTTCAGTGAAATAATTTTCGGAGACCAAATCTGGTCCCTGTTTTGCTGCCAAACCCAGTTGCAGTGATCAACATCAGTATATTTCTCGAGCTCTGGTCCTATTGCTGATAAACCCTAGAAGGATTGGAAGTTGTGAGTCATTCGCAAGAAATTCAGGTTGATCCATGGCAATATGGTTGAGTTTCTCTTTTTGAAACTTAACCTGATCTCTGCCTCCTCCTTTCCCTATCGTGAGGTTGAGGGAGACAATCAATCCTTTTATTTTTTTAATCCCCTAATCCTATTCTTCCAATATTACCCTCTCCTTACCTCTAATCCACTCATGTCCTTTTTATTTTTCTTCCAAGTTTACCCTTAAGCTATAATTCTTAATACCACATCTTATCCTCTCTTTTACTTACCAGTTAAACCTTGGAAAATCTGGTTTATTTGCCATTCCCTTTTACCTACCAAGTACCTCCATGGACATTTTGGTTAATTGCAGGTTTTGCCACTCTTGATAAGCTTGAGTAAATTACAAATTTTAAAATTGATTCATAATAATCCTGATCGGGGTTTTTTGAATTCGGGAGATGGCACTTGGCTTGAGTTCATTTCTTTCCATTCCCCAATATATTTTGACATTCCAGAGTAGTTCGTTTCTTTCAACTTTACTTCCCTCTTAGTCCCAGATTCTGTTTTCATGGCAAAGGGCTCCTAAACTATAATGTTTGCATAATTGCCATTGGTCTTTTATATTTGACATTTTATTCTTTGGTGGGCCCTAGATCACGTCAACTTGGGATTGCAATTTTTTAAACATTGGTACTTGCATGGAGTGATGTTTGTTGTTGTTATTATTGGAGATCATTTGCTCAGATTTGTTGCTCATATTTGTTTAAATCTGGCGTATTCTGGATTTTTTTTTGCTACTGCTATTTTTTGGTTAGGGTTTAAGTGCGGCTGATCTTTCATCACTCTGGTTATTTCTGCCGTATGATGATGGGTTATCCTTAATTGCATCATCTGCATTATTTGTCCACACGTTGTATTTTTTCACGTGAGGAGAAGATTGGAGTTATTATCTGATATTTGAAGATTATTATTTTTTATTATCTACTCATGTCATCAGCCATTGTTTTGGTGGATGAGACAAAAGATGGAATTAATGCCAAACTGGAATTATGGAAATCAACCTTGGAATCAAAAGGTTTTAAGATAAGTAGAACGAAGTCGGAGTATATGGTATGTAACTTTAGCAACTTTGGGACGGATAATGAAGTGGTGAATTTGATGAGATGGAGATTCCGCAAAGTAACCTTTAGGATCAATCACCAGTAAGGAAGGTGATATACTAGATGATGTCTCACAAAGGATTAAAGTAGGATGGCTGAAGTGGAGAGGTGCATCCGAACTTTCGGAGTACATGGTATGTAACTTTAGCAACTTTGGGACGGATAATGAAGTGGTGAATTTGATGAGATGGAGATTCCGCAAAGTAACCATTAGGATCAATCACCAGTAAGGAAGGTGATATACTAGATGATGTCTCACAAAGGATTAAAGTAGGATGGCTGAAGTGGAGAGGTGCATCCGAACTTTCGGAGTGTTATGTGATCGACAAATGCCTTTAAAGCTTAAAGGTATATTTTACAAGACAGTCATAAGATCGGCTATGCTGTATGGCGCAGTGTTGGGCAGTTAAGAAGTGGCATATAGATAAGCTAAGTGTAGCGGAGATGAGGATGTTGAGATGGATGAGTGGCAAAACCAGGAAGGATAAATTAAGGAATGACCATATTAGAGCTTTTTTTGGAAGTAGCTCCGATTCAAGATAAGCTTCGAGAAAATCGCCTGAGGTGGTATGGCCATGTTCAACGGAGGCCGCCAGTCCAGAGGAGTGACTTGATTCAGATTGAAGGCTCTAAAAGAGCTAGGGGCAGGGCCTAAAATGACCCTAGGTGAAATGGTGAGGAAAGGCATGCATAGTTTAGGTCTTATTCCTAGTATGACGTCGAATAGAGCTGAATGGAAGGCAACGATCCGTGCAGCCGAACCTAGTTAGTTTGTATTAGACTGTTTTGTAGTTGTGTTTGTTGAGTTCCCTTTCTTTTTTCTTCCTATTATTAATCCTGTTCTTTGTAAGGATCCGTGTAGCCAACCCCATTTAGTTGGGATAAGGCTGAGTTGTTGTTATTGTTGTACTCATGTCATCAGCATAATATCATCTGCTTATCCGTTCATGTCATATGCTCTTGTCATCAATAACAATTTTCTCTTATAAAGATTCATACTTGTTTGCAGCAACAAGATTGTTACTTGTGGTTCCCTGCAACCTTATGGTGTTACTTGTGGTTCACAGCAACCTTATGCTGTTAATTGTGCTTCACAACAACCTTATGCTGTTACTTATGGTTCACAACAACCTTATGCTGTTACTTGTGGTTTGCGACTCCCTATGCTGCACTTTTATTAGTGGTTCAGAGCAGCCTATGCTGCACTTTTATCTGTCTTCTTTGTGAAGATTACTATTTGCCTTCCTTGAGAAGGGCTTATGATGTTGTTATTATCATATTTTGGATTGTGGTTGGTATTCTTTGCCGCTTATTTTGTTCATTGTTGTCTAGATTTATTCGACACTAATATTTTTCTATTGTTGATGCTGATGATTGGTGTGCTTGAGTTGGTGTTGCTACTGGAGTGAATTTCTCTCTGTGCTCACTGACGTCTATGACTGCTATATATGTTCAAGACTGGTTCTGCTGTTAATATTTGTTCTTGTTGTTCCAAGTTAGAGCCTTTATATATATATATATATATATATACTCCAACTTAAGGGGGAGTGTCTTCCTTATTAAGTCAGGAAAGTTGTGTTGTCTTAGAGTTAGAGTTGGTTTAGCTTTAGTCTAGTTAAAATTGTTGGTCTTTGTTACTTACTTTGGTTATAATTTGACTCTAAGTAGGAGTCTTAGTTTAATATAAGTAGTGGGCCTAGGCCACGATAGGTTAATTCTGAATCCTATCATGTTTCTCTCTCTCTCTCAGTTCTTTTCTTCTTCTTCATAGATTCTGGTGATATCTGACTTCGCTACAATCTACTCAAGAAATCTCTCTACAAAGGACCTGCGGTTGCTGTCCTTGATGATTTAATCAATAAATCTCTCTTTCCCTATGTTGGTATTGATTCTTGAAGGAAGGGAATCTACCCCTTGGATGTCAATCATCCTTTGACAGGTTCTTCACTGCCCTATAAGGAGTGCTTGATTGAAATGTCAACTTGATCTGATAGGTTGATTGGAAGTTCTGCTGGTTCCTATTTTGTTAGGACTTAGTTTCTAATTCTGTTTTACTGCAGTATTTCCTTATCTGTCCATTGGATTTTTTTCAAATTTTATGCTTAAGATCTCCACTTGATGGAAGTTTGAAGCAGATCGGATTAAAGGACTGTGAGATATGGGTTGTTCTACTATTCTGCTTCTTGTTGGTTCCAGCAATTGGGGGGTTTATACCTACATTTGAGGTTCTCTCTTTTCCTGTGATATAAGGTGCTGTTTTGATATAGTGTTCTGATATGCTTCTAATCAAGGTTCGACTGCTTTGACCTATGATATAAGCTGCTGGTTTGCAATATAAGGTGTTCTTGGAGTCTTTTGACGTCTGTTTCTTCTTTATGAGTTTTCCTATTCCAACTAGGAAACTGCTGTAGGCTGTCATCCATCCATTGGATTGACCAACAATTTTGATATGTTTTTCTTCATATTTGTAGCAAAATTAAGTAATGAGAACCAGAACCGAGAGATGAAGAGAAGAGAAGAAGTGGGAGAAGAGAGGAGAGCAGTCAAGAGAGATCGAACTTGACTGTCTCCCTCACCATGCCTTTATTTATATAGAGTAGATTACAACTAAAAAGAGGAATTCCTAAGTAAGTTAGGAATCGTAGTTACAACCTGAAAATTAGAAATTAAATAGAACTACTCCCAGTTACAATAGAACTATCATAAACAAACTAGGACTAGGCAATCCTAACTAAAATAGGAGAGACACATAGTAATGTAGTCCTAGGTAGGAGAAGTCCCACTAGGAGCCAGTGGAAAAGGATCACCTAACAAGGCTGCTGGTTTGGGACAGCTTAGCAAGGTTCGAAAACTCAGATCTCGGAGCCATCTCGGCCCATGAAAAAACCGAGTTGGGCCGAGGGCGAGTTTGTGCATTTTTTTTTGTTCGACTCGGAAGCCCATCTCGGTGGGTTTTAGACCTCTGTTGGGTCTGAAAATCGGTATACAGCCTATTTTAGGCCATTTAAACACAATGGCATTATTAGATTTTGCAAAAACAAAGTCCAAAGATGACTTTTACATCGGACACTTAGTTGGTTGGCGGCGACGAATTAAATAGCATAGTATATACATTAATGACATAATTTATGTACATAGACCTCAAACAAAACATTTAATTAATAGGAAAACAAGTTAATAAGCATTACAAATGTTTAAGTTGAATAAGTGATACATCAAATTGCTCAAGCTTAATAAATAACAATGTTACAAGGTATAAGTTACAACTATCATCACATAAAATGAGATTGAATGACATATTCATTCCCCATTTGTCCCACATAGTCTTCCCATGACACATTGTTGCTCCACTGTTGCATATAGTTCTCCACAACATTCATATAAGAGTTCTTATCCAAATATGCCAAGACCCCTATCCTAGGGTATAGCTGTTCCACAGTGGCGTTAGACCGTTGCTGTGAAGGTTGATATCCACTGCTTGTGCTACTGTCATATTGTGGAATGTATGGGACCCAATGCTGGACCCAATGCCAGAGCCAGCCTCACTGCTTTGATAGTTATACGCATGTGTTGATTGCCTAAAGGCCCTAAACTGACCATAGGAACTATATTCAGAATCGGTGCTCTGCTAGCCATAATCATAGGCATAATGAGGTTGAGATGATTGCCACGGCTGATGCTGACTACCAGTATCCATACTCGTGCTTCCAAAACTTGCTAGCATGGTGTTCATACTTGTGTCATCATACTGAGGTTGGTTGTGTTTGCGACCCGTCCTTCTCTTGTAAGTTTTGCTGTGGCCACCATGGTCTTGATCTTGTGTGGCATGTGTAAACTGACACTCACCTGTGAAACGCATAGGGTCCTCCTGTGTTCCCACTTCATACTGGTATTCCTCGCTCATGATGATCATCATAATAACCACCAGCAGGCATGCCACCACCAGTACCACCACCACCACCACCACCACCACCACTACCACTAGCAGGGTCATCACCATCACCATCACCATCATCATCAGGAGTTCCTGTTGCAGCCTCTAAAGGTCTCGATGACTAAGAATGTGCACGCCCCTCTTGCGACATATAGTCGTCAACATCTGTACCGGTTACGGACGCAATGGTGGAGTCGGGTCTACCTCCAGGCTCATCCATCTCTGGTGTACCACGATCCCTCACCCACTGGAATAGGGGATCCTCATCATCATCAGAGTCCTCCTGGAATATGTTGGCTAGCTCGATGGGATCTTTGTCATTCTTCTCAAATTCTTCACGTATGTGCCTCATCCTTAGTCTCATATTATAATGCACATACACCAGCTGCTCCAGTCGTTTACTACCTAATCTGTTCTGACTCTTTGAGTGTATCAATGCGAATGTACTCCAGTTGCGCTCGCACCCAGAGGATGAATAGGTTTGTGAGAGCACTTTGATTGCTACCTTCCTCAGGTTGGGTGAACTTGTATCATAAAGCACCCACCAGTCAGCTGCATTATAAACATAGAATATTAAGAATATATGCATTGTAAAGGGATAAAATTATAATTCATAAATGTAAAGTCATACCACATTGCCACCTACCAGGGTTTGACTTTTGTCTACCCTCCACTGCAGCTTTTCGACTGAAACTTGCTGAGGCCTCTCTGAAGGCTTTGATCTATTTTCATTTTAAAATTCAAAAAGTGTTAGAAGCATTAGTATTTGCTATTTAGTAATTACATTCCTTTACTGACTACCAATGTACTAAAGTCCCATAGTGTCACGTCATCATTGCAATCAGATTGTGTCTTGGGATTGATCTCTAACTTCTCAATAACAGCTTCAACTGCAAGTAACAAATCCGTGTCCAGCCCAAGATTATGCGAGTACTGGTACTTTGGATTCAAATAGTATGCTAGTAAAGGGGAAACCACAAATATAAGTTGTTAGTGACTTAATACTTTTGAGTTTTGAATATGTAAATGTAAAAACCCATATAAAGTGTAAAGTATGTCGAAGTGTTGAACTCACCAGCTTTATGCAAGAGATGACTCAAGTGCTTCTCGCATCGCTCATCAATGATGTTAATGTATGAGCGAGCGCTTCGGGGTATTGCAACTCGGACCATTTCCTTCATCTTCTGCAGGGCAACATATATGTGGGGCAAGGTAGGCTTCTTCTCCGTGTCAATCATCCTTAGTACTGCCACCATTGGTTCTACTATGGCAACAACTTTATACAAGTCCTTCCAAAATCCATCACTTGCAATGGTCTCTTGTGCTGCCTTCCCTTCTTGTGTCCTAGAACCTGGCCAATTAAACCATTGCTCACTTGCAAACATTGACCTCAGACCTACCATCTTCGATTGAATGCTCTTCAATGCAATGTAATTGGTGGCAAATCGAGTGACACCAGGCCTCACTAAATCCCCCTTGCATTTGTCCCTCATCATGGCTAAAGCATAACCATGGTTATACACAAAGGTGGTCACTTGCCTTGCCCTATTGACCACACCAGCCATCAAAGCTTTTTCCCCCATGTCCTTCAGCATTAAATCAATAGAATGGGCTGCACATGGAGTCCAAAAGAGGCGGATCCTTTTACTCTTCTTGTTCATCAATTTCTCTCCAGCCTTCTTAAAATTAGAACCGTTATCCATCCCATTTGCATAACGTTCTTTGCTTCTATATCTTCCTCCACCACTGGCTTCAGTAGCTTATACAAAGATGATGCATCCTTGACATGCTTTGATGCATCAACAGACTTCAAGAAGACAGTCTTCCCATTACAACTCATCATAAAATTTATGATGGACTGTCTAGTAGGTCCAGTCCAACCATCAGCCATAAGAGTAACCCCATATGTGTCCCAATTTGGCTTCAGACCCTCTATGTACTCTTTCAGCTCCTCTACCTCTCGAGGCAAATATACATTATACAACTCATATGATGTAGGCCCCTTCCATCCTGCGCCAGCCCTCCCTGCAACGTCAAGGAATGCATTATAATATGTTCCTTGTGCTACATTAGCTGGAATGCCATTGTATAGCATGAACTTGCTGAAGGCTTTCCGTGCGTCCTCTTATTTATCACCAAACACTTGCGGGATGGTTGGCTGGGAGGCATCTTGTTGCCTAAAGGTAGATGGATCCTGCTAAAAAATGGTATATGGGGAACGTGCTCGTGGTCGGGCTTGGGGCCGTGGGATATCTCTTGTGCCAGTGCTTCTCCTCCTCTCATCTTCTTGCACTGGTGCGGCTGAGCCAGATCCACCAGCTTCTCTTGCTTACTCATATGCCCTTATATTCTCAAAATGAAAACTTTGCCTGCTCTCTGCCAAAGTCTGCTGATAAATCCTATATTCAGCCTCTGATTCGAACTCACCAAGTGTAGGCCTATATTCAGTATCTCCTGTTCCTCCAATGATGTCTACACCAGGCCTCTCTAGAACTGCCTCATCGAAAGCTATTTGTTGTCTTTCCCTCTCAGCTTTCTTTGTTCGTACTCCTCTCAAGTTTTGTGCCATTGCCAGTTTCACTTGGCTCGGAACATTTCGGCATTTGGCAACATCCTTGCCCAGACCAGACAAATGTTCCTTTAACCTAGTTGCTCCTCCAGAATTTAAAATCTTTCCACAGTAGCTACACTTTAACTTCTTTTTGTCGTCAGACATCGGAACTCCATGTAGCCATGCTATATCCCCCATTGTGTAAGAAATATCTTATTTTTTACACTGTTACATAAAAAAACATGTATTAGTTACTATTACAGACTTAAAGTAAGGTATTAAACACATAAAGTATTGTATTCATAACTATTAAACATAATATGAAGCTACTAGAACAATCAAATACCTATCTCTTATTTATTCCCTAACCCTAGTATTTATTTATTAATTAAAAATAATATTTATAATTTTTATTAAAAATAATTATACCTTCAAATATAAAATATTATAACATAATGATGTATTTGACATCATTTGAAGTTGGACATTATGTACAAATGTTGTGCATAATTTTCCAACAAAAACAGGTATTTTTCCTTAATCTTATATATATTTTTAAACTATTTAAATAATATTATTATTAAATCGGAAAAATAAAATAATTTTTTTAATGGGTAAAAAAAAAAATGACTCCATGAGGCTGTAGAGCATGCAAACTAGTCTAACATACATCAAGATCACATCCAAACAATAAGTATTTATCCTATTTTTTTTCATTTCTTTTTTGAAAAAAATCATTTTTTTTTCAGAAATTATAATAAATAATTTAATAACCAAAAAAAAATTCGGCCTCCATCAAGTGATAGATCAGTCTAACTTGTATAACATAACTCAAAATCACACCCATCTACCAAGATTTCATCAATTTTTTTTCAAAAAATAGGTTTAGGGAAAATGGGTTTACCTTTCTAAAAACCTCAAAAACTTGAGCAATCCTCCAAAATTGAGCTGCAATCTTCACTTTGGCACCAAATTCAGCTTCCAACCAAAAAAATGAAGAAGGGAAGAGAAGAATTGAGAGAAGAAGAGAGTTGGAGAGAAGAAGAGAAGCAAAAGGGAGTCTCTGTCGAGCTAAGGCCCCAAAAACAGATTCTGTAATGACTTAAATGAAGTCATTTAGGTCAAATGACCCAGCCCCATACCCGAGACACACTTTTCGACCCGAGATCTCGCCGAGATACTGCACTTTTATGTTTTGGATGGCATCTCGATTCGGCTTTCCAAAAAACCGAGAATCTCGGTGAGATCTGGAGATTTCGGACTATGCAGCTTAGGCTAAATAGGCAGAAATTAGGGTTTATGTAGTAATGATATGCAGGTTTTTAGGAAGCTAATGGTATAGGTTTAGTTAGGTTTAAATAAGAAATTAAAATTCCAGAAATTTAGGTTTAGGATTTCGGGTTTTAGGTTTTAGAATCTAGGCTGAAACTAGGGTTTAGGATGGGAGTTCAGGGCTGGACTTCAGGTCGAGTTTTACTGGCAGTGAGAGGGTGGTTCGACTGAAATTTGGTTGGGTTTTGATGGCTGGTTAGGTCTAGACAGGTTTTTGGGTTTTAATGGTGATGGAGGGATTTAGGGTTTTAATGGACAGTTGAGGCTGCAACTGAGATCGAGTGGGAGGGTTACTGTGATGGACCTGTGGTTAGATTTTGAGTGTAAACTGATGAGGGAATAGGGCTGTAATGATTATAGATGAAGCTAGGGTTATGGGATTGATTAGGGTTTTAATGGAAGGTTAGGAGGAGGAGGAGCGGAAAATAATAAAACAGTAAATTAACTCACTGAATTGCAGGTTCTTCAATGGCAGCATGGAGAAACTTGATTGAAGAAGAAGAAAGACCTCCTGATCTACAAGATGCAAGGAGTTGCCGGAGTCCACCAGCCCTAACCCTTGATATGACTCACAAGGGATCCTTGATATTACCCACAAGGACACTCTCAAAGAGCAAACAGCCGGCATCATAGCAGCAGCATAGAGAAACGAAAATTTTAATGCATAATAGGTGGGGGAGCCTCTTCCCACGATTCTTATTAAATAAAGAGGCCAAAGGCCTAATTCCTAGGACTAATGCAACTCTAATCTCCATCCAAAACCGTGGAGGAGTACAATTAAGTGATTTAAAACAATTTAAAAAACATAAAAAGACTCAATTGACCCTAATGACTTAAAAACAACTTAAACTACTTAAAATAAAGGAGATTCCCTACTAGCCAATAGGATATAAGATCCTCTTAACCAATAGGATCACTTCACTTAAATTAGACCAATTGAACCAATTGGATGCAACCAATTTAACCCGGTTCAATTAAAAACACAAAATAAAAACTAAGTATGGAAATAAACTAAATTAAACTAAGGCTCCTACTAAAACCCTAGGCTTAGGGTGGCTTCTTCAATTCGAGGAGGCTAGGATCTGCATCACATAGGAGGAGGGAATCTCAATATTCTGATCGAGATTCTCCTCCTCTATGTGCTTGATACACTTCAGCACTCCCCCTCAAGCTGGAGCGTACAAATCACCTAAACCCAGCTTGGAACATCTCCTTGAAAGGTAGGTCCAAACGGTGGCTTAGTAAACATATCACCAAGTTGATTGGTAGTAGAGACAAAGGGAGTCGAAATCAATTTCTTCATAATAGCATCATGAACAAAGTGACAATCAACTTCAATGTGCTTAGTCCTCTCATGAAACACTGGATTACTTGCAATATAAATAGCGGCTTGATTATTACAAAACATCTTCATAGGTTGAGTTATAGGAAAACCCACTCCTGGAGCAATGATTTTACCTACATCAACTCAACTTTAGTATGTGCCATTACCCGATATTCAGCCTCAGCGCTTGATCGAGCAACAGTAGTTTGTTTCTTACTTTTCCAGGCGACCAGATTACCACCCACATAAGTACAATAATCAGTAGTGAAACGTCAATCATTAGCGGCACCAGCCCAATCCGCATCAGAAAACCCAACCAGATTAGCTCGTTGGTTAGGCTGATAAATTAGACCCTTACTAGGAGCACCTTTTAGGTATTGCAACACACGGCAGGCAACATCCCAATGAATTTTCTTTGGACCTTGCATGAATTGACTAATAACTCCAACAAAAAATGATATATCTAGGCGAGTGGCAGTAAGATAAACGAGTTTCCCAACTAATCTTCTATACCGAAATCCTCACTCTCAACGGATCTAAGCCTTTGATGTGGATCCAAGGGAGTATCTACAGGTTTGGAAGCAAGCATTCCGGTGTCAGTCAGAAAGTCAAGAACATATTTTCTTTGAGACTAGCTAATGCCTTTCTTGCTTCGCAATACTTCAATACCAAGGAAATACTTGAGAATACCCATGTCTTTCATCTGAAAATGCTGATGAAGCTATGATTTAGCTTGAGCAATATCAGAATCATCATTACCAGATATGATAATATCGTCCACATAGACTACCATCACCACAATTTTTTAGCCTTGACGCCGAACAAAAACAGAATGATCAGAGTAACACTGGGAGAACCCAACCTTAGTGACAATGGAGCTGAACTTATCAAACCATGCTCGTGGGGATTGTTTCAATCCATAAATTTCTTTACAAAGCTTGCAAACTTTGGTAGAATTCTCCCCTTGAGCAACATACCCGGGAGGTTGCTCCATATAAACCTCCTCTTAAAGATCACCATAGAGAAAAACATTTTTTATATCCATCTGATATAATGGCCAGTCAAAATTAACAACCAGAGAAATAAGGATACAAACTGAATTCAGACAGGCAACAGACGAGAAAGTCTCAAAGTAATCAACACCGTAAGTATGAGTATAGCCTTTAGCAACCAAGCGGGCTTTAAACCGTTCAACAGAACCATCTGGAATGTATTTGATAGTATAAACCCATTGACATTTAACAAGATCCTTCCCAGAAGATAAAAATACCAGAGTCAAGGTACTAAAACTCGGGTCTCGGTACCAATTCGGCTCTTGGAAAAACCGAGACGAGTCAAGATCTCGCCGAGTTGGTGCATTTTTTTTTTTTCCAACTCGAAGCCTCAACTTTGGGTCAACCCGAGATCTAGACCTGAGATCTGAGATCTCGCCGAGATATGTCGAGTTTTGTCGAGTTAGGTGAGGTATTAAAGTGGTAGGTGGGTTAAAAAAATGGGTCGAAACCGAGATCCGAACCGAGATCTCGCCGAGATATTGCACTTTTGAGACTCGTAGGCAATATCGTCTCAAAACCGAGAAACTCGGTGAGATCTCGGGAGTTCTCGAACTATGACCAAAGTCCAAGTATGTCTAGACAATAAAGCATCCATCTTGGTATCCATGGCAGCCTTCCAACCAAGTTGAGAAATTGCCTCATGGTGGTTTTTAGGCACAAAGGTAGTAGATAAAGCAAAAGCAAGTGGGTGATAGTTGGATGGAAGATGAGAAATGGACACATACTGCTCAATAGGATAAACAATTAAGGATTTGTGGGACTTTTGCGTACAAGAGCGAATACCTTTACAGACAGCGACTGGTAAGTCGGTAGAGCCTTCAGTATCAGAATCAGATTGAGTGTCGGCCTGTCGGGAGGAGTAGCGTCTGTTGTAGTAACGTGTTTTCTTATGAAGATGGTTATTGTGGTTCACAGCAACTTATGCTGTTATTTGTGGTTTGGAGCTACCTTATGTTGTATTTGTAGTTCGGAACAAAATTATGTTGTTATTTGTGGTTTGGAGCAATCTATGCTGCTCTTTTATCTGTCTTGTTTGTGAAGATTACTACTTGTCTTCCTTGAGAAGGGCTTATGATGTTGTTATTGCTGCTATAATACTTTAGCTTGCAGTTGGCACTCTCTGCTTCTTATTTTGTTTGTTGCTGTCTGAATTTATTTGACACAAAGATTTTTCTCTACTGTTGCTGCTGGTGATTGGTGTGCTTGTGTTGGTGATGTGCCTGGAAGATGATATTGCCTTGGTTCTGTTATTGCTGACCACTAAGTTCTATGATTGTCTGTCCAAGTTGGTTCTACAGTTTATGTTTGTTTTTGTTGTTCCAAGCTGGAGCTTAGGACATAATATGCTCCATCTTGAGGAGGGGTGTTGAAATTCTAGCCATGGCGATGTTTAGCATATGTGGTGATAGTTAACAAGTCATGGTGATGTTAGGTCGTCCCACCTTAGCATAGACTATTGGACTAGGCTTATGTCTTCTAGGCCGGCCGTGGCTTCTAGAAGAGAATGAGAAGCTCTCAACACAAGATAATGCGAACCTCGTGGAGCCCACCCGAGTTCATTTTCTGCTGCCACTAGCTGGCTGACCCGGGCAACCGTTTACCAAAAACACAGGTCTCCGCAAAGTTGTAAGACCCTGTGTGGAGAGTGTGATGCTGTTTAAGCTGTAAAGCTAAGAAGCACTACCGTACTTGGTTTCTCTGTCGTTTTGTAATGAATAATGACTCTTATGAGTCAATATTATTATAAATAAACTGCAGTGCTCATAATTTGCGCATCCAGCAAAACTGTGAGCCTTTTTCTCCCCAATCTCTCTCTCTCTCTTTCTCTTTGTTCTCTTCTTCTTATTCCTTGATCCTGGTATTCTATATTAAGTTTTGTCACAAGTTTGATTACGTATTTGTTTATGTTGTATTTTGTTTGATTGCTGAAATCAAACTCTTGTGATTCTACCTCAGGCCATAAAATCTCTGAAGTCAGAGGTGCCCATGATTTAGGTTCCAGTGGTTTGGACTAACTGTAATCATTCTTTAGCAAGTCATGCCATAAAGATAACCCCAAAGAAAACTAAAGTTGTGCAAACTGTTTGGTGTGAGGTATGCAAGATAGAATGTAATAGCAAATATGTCTATGTTCAACATATATTGGGAAAGAAACACAACAGGAATCTGATGAAACAAGAAGAGTCAAGGATTGAAGGGTTGGCTCTAATGTCCCCACCACTACAACAATGCAGAGAAATTCAGAGACAACTACTTGGAAATTTGCCAGGTGAGGTAGACAATCCTATTGGTCGAAAAATGATCATGAAGAATAAGACTTCTGCCTTTGGTAAGGATTTGGAGTCAAAGATATTGAAGCTTGTGGAAGGTGGGGCAGCATTTCATTCCATGTGGGTCTGTACAACATGCAATAGCCAAGTAGTGTTCAATAACCATGTCACTGGTACAAGGCATGCTATCCAGGTGAAGAAAATAGATAAATTATTCTTCGATTTTGGATTGTTGTACGTAGGTTATTTTTCTGCTAGCATCTCTCTCCCTCTTTTCCTAATCTTCTATTTCTCCCCCAGCAATTACCCATCATTTCACTAAGTTGACCAACTAATGGTATGGTATTTGTAATCCATGTAATTTGCATTGATGAGATCACTAGATATAATAATCCTATTTTTCTATCAATTTCCTGGTGGACACCCTCAATTTCTTCTTGGATCTGCTCCTACACTCCTAACCTGGGCAACTCTCCATAGTGAAATTTAATCATATTTTATCCTAGTGGCACCATTTCTCCACCGTCGTCTACTGCAACTTTGATTTCACGTTGACAACATTACCTAGATATAATTGAGTAGTGTCTGTAGTTCGTGTCATAGTTGACACGGCATCTAGGTGACCCAAGGCGTTGGAGGGGGCTGGATGCAAGGTAACACCAACAAAGCACCTGCTTAGGCTACCATAGATGCCTAGGCAGCCCCTGGTCGCGTTGGTGATGCCTTGACAACTATGGTTCATGTAGATGAATCACTAGATGTGATAATATTATACTTTCTTAAGACACATCTGACAGCTAAAATCATTTTACCTTTTCTTTATTATGCCTCTTACTGTGCTTGTCTATTCGTTCCTAAAACAACTCACACCGCCTCAGTCTGTGCAACTATAATTGGCAACATTTATGTTAGTACGAACATGCAATATATTTTCCAAGAAAACAATTTTTTTTCTTTCCTAAATCAAAGTCTTAATTTTCATAGAAACTAGTTGGATGATCATCTTTAGTCTAATGATTCATACGCTTATATCTACCTCTTGTTTATTGTTAAACTTTCAGCCATACAAGACAGTATTTGATCCCTTAGTTTATCTATATTGATCTGTAGCATTGGTCACAACACTTAATTCCATAGGCAGTTGGTATGGTTGTCCACAGTGGGTCTTTCTCATGTTTTCACCTGTAAGATCATTTAATTCTATCAGTAACTACGGTTTATCAATACTCTTCCACGTGAAGAAATGACATTGTTCTCCAAATTAATGGCTGAAATGGAAGTATCCTCTAAACTTTAGCAATGTCTTATTGCCTCAAAGTTGTATGACAACACATCTTTGCCAAATCATTATTACAAGCCTCTACCTTAAGCTATTTAACGATAGAGATCATGCTGAGGTCTCTCCCAGCAAGGTTAGTTTTGAGGGTTTGTGTATTGGGCTTCCCCTCCCTGGACTTCCGTTATGTTGGTTCTAAAGATGTTTCAGGACATATTGGTGTCATAGATTCTTAGATTTTTAAATGGGTATTTTGCATATCTAAATGTAGTTGTAAATGCATAAGATACATCCTGCCCCTCCAATTATCAGATCTGTCTCAAAATATTAATCTAGGTGCTTGTGTGTATGAGGGGAAAAAGAGATCGTTCTGTGTCAAGATTCTATATGTTTTATATAACAACCTTGTTGCATTAACAGGATGATGAAGTACTCTAATCTGTAGGACAGATTACTAGACAGCAAACCACAGGGCAAGAACACAGTGATAGGAAACTGGAAGAAAATAGGCCAGATTAGGATTAATTTAAGAACTTAATGTCTAACATTTTGATGGGGCTGAGTATTAGATATAATAGTGCTTAAACCCTGTAGAATATATGCTCCAAAGCTGAATGATCCAAGGATGAATCTGCAGAAATTTTCCATAACAGAAATTAGTAACTTCACTCCTAAGTCTGGTCAAAGGGAGTACTTACAGAGGATAACAACTGGTCAAAATATGGACCACATCCGATGGCTATACGGAAGAAACAACAGATCCAAAACCAGAAGCTAGAACTGGGAAAATTGAGAACCGTAGGGGCTGTTTAGCAGTATAGCTTGGACAGAAACACGGTGAGCAAAAACTGAGACAATAGTAGTAGAAAAGAGATGTTTAGATAAGTATTCAGACCTGTAAAACAGAGATTCAATCACCTCTGAAATTCCACAGAAAGAAGGATATGGTTTGGCTTCACCACAAAAGCTAGGTAAGGCTTCACCGGCCACCAGCCAAGGAATCACCACCTTGGTTGCTACTGTTTCACCACAGAAGCTTTCAGTTTCAGCACTGAAGAAGACATTGAATGAGCAACAAAATCGGGGGCTGTAGCCCTACTTCTTCTTTATTTATAACAAGCGATGACTGAAATACAGAATTGGTAACCTTCCCTGCGTGGGAGGCTACTTAGCTGCTAAAAAAAAACAATCCTTCTAGATAGGATCCAATAATTATTACACAAAATAGAAAGTATGTAAATTAGAAACTGCTACTTAGCTATTGACTTTAATACTAAGGTGCATATTACAAAATTGGAAACTATGATAATAGATACAATAACCAAGTAACCAAAGCCATGCTGGCCTATTCTGTCTACGGTGCAGGCCTGATCTAGAACTGGCCCAAAACCAGAACCGTGGCTTGCTTTATGAGCCAGTTCTGCCCTAGGACCCTAACATTGGTCTGTTTGTCTGCTCCCTTATCCTTCCTGTCTGCTGGCCTGCTCTGCATCACAGGAAGTGTGGTTATCTGCAGCAACAAGCCACAGATGCATACTGTTCTTTCATCAACCATATTGATAGTCTTGGAATAGTGCCCATTTGGGAGTCTTGGAACTTCTACTGATGTAGCTGGGTCCTTGCCTTTGTTGGATTCTTGGTTTCCTTCTCAGTCTCAGTGTGTTTTGTCATTTCTCATTTGCTGTCTGGCTTGTTGAACAGAAGCCTGTAAGCAGTATTAGTTTGTGGGAACATGTCTGAGATTGTGAAATAACAGAGATGTACACATTATCAGTCGTACTCATCTTGTGCTGTGATGTCATGCAATTCTACGTATGTGGATTTCTAATCCTTTTCCCCCTTACATATTGGTGAAGTAGCTGCATCTCTTGAAGCTGGAGTTTGTCAGTTGTTCAGTTTTTATTTTCTTTTTTCTATTTGTGGAATTGTTTTCACCCTTAGTTGTGTCCATTGACAATTGGGTGGCTAGGTTTATGTTTTTTACAAAAATTCTGCTTTTCTGGTAACTGTGCAGGCTGCCTTAAGACCTACATACAGGACAGAGCCATTGCATGCAGCAAATCGCAATTCCTTTGGTTGGAGCAAGCCAAAGACGCGTCCTGCTTTGAATGGCACCTGGAAGAAGGGTATGCAGAAAACCAAAATCGTGCAGTCTGCGTGGTGTGAAATCTGCAAGGTCGACTGTAACACCAAGGATGTGTTGGACCAACACAAACTGGGAAAGAAGCACAAGAAGAACCTCGAGAAACTAGGAGAATCAAAGAAGGAAATGAATGCCCCAGCGGCTACAGCAACACCAGCAGCAAAGGATCCTGGGCGAAAAGAAAACCGAGCAGCTGACAAGGGCAAGACTCTTAGTGTGCAACAGGGTAAAAAGAAGGGAGCGCCATCTTTGGAGACCGGGGAGGATCTGGAGACAAAAAGGAGGAAAGTAATGGAAGGTGGGGCAGCAG
Organism: Telopea speciosissima; assembly: GCF_018873765.1. NCBI lineage: Eukaryota > Viridiplantae > Streptophyta > Magnoliopsida > Proteales > Proteaceae > Telopea > Telopea speciosissima. Next base: position 13,624,504 of record NC_057918.1, on the reverse strand, counting down.
CTGATGCAGTGAGGGTGTGCACAATATGCAATGTGGTGTGTAATAGCCAGGTGGTCTTTGATTACCATTTGGCAGGGCAAAAGCATGCTAATCTGGTGAAGAAACAGTCAGCATTAGCTGGAACAGCGAAGCCTGATCCTTGAATGGTTACTGCTGCCTAGAAGATGAACTGCCCTGAAAGAAAAGGGGAAAAAAAATATGAATGTCATTATTATAGTTTTAGTCATAAACTAGTTCTTTTTTTTTTATTTTTTAAACTTTATTTTGGAGGTTTAATTAGGTTGTCTTGTTGGATTCCCTTCTAACTCAAAAAGTGTCTTTCTTTAAATCAATCGCTATGAAGTATGAACCTCCCTTTTCATAAGAAAGGTGCAGGCGTGCATCTCTGGTGATTTCGAGAAAGAGTCTTTTGGGTTTGTTACATTATATTATCCAAAGAGTCAAAACTCAAAAAAAGTCACTACTGTGCCCCCCCCATACGACTCACTTGCTGGGGTCATTCACCCATCCAGAGTCTCAAAACTCAAAAGTTGTTCTTCATGGGTATGTATTTAGAAAACTTTTTTCCCCCCCTGGGATTGCTGCCTCTTCTGGGTCTTCTTATAAAACCTTTCTTGACTTTTTGTTTTATTATTTTCCCTGGGGTTGATGCCTCGAGAAAGTTGAACGCTTTTAGAACTTTTCTTAGTTTCTTTAAAGGATTTTAACTTATAATTCATTGGCCATGATTGTTGCAGCAGAGACCTTGAAAGAACTCAGAGATAGTGTGGCACTCTGTCTCTCTCGTTGTCTTCTGTCTTGGTTTGTTTTTTGGTTGATATGCCCTCTCTTGTTCATCACTAGAGTCTCTAGAGTGGTGCCTCAACTCCAGAGAGCCTCTCTACAAGGATAAAGGTGGGGAGAATAGTATTTCTTTTTGGTGAATAAGATTTTAAACACACTAGTAGAGGAATTGTTGGGCTAAGCTCAATCCCATTGTACCCCTACCCACAAACAAAAAGTTACCCGCCCATTTCGGTTGAGCTGAGCTGAGCTGATCACGGTCAAAACTCTGAGTCAGTGAGTTTCCCAACTCGCACAGTCAAAGGGCCTAAAAACACACGTAACGATCGAAGTCCATGTAAAGCAGAACCAGCCTACCAGGACAGCGAGGCCCTCTTCAGTCCTTAGTCCTTAGAATCCTTACCCACTCACAAGCATGGTTTTAATCATCGGTTACGGCCGATACGGATCCGGATTGGTTTGGATCGAACAGATTTACCCATGTTTTTTTTCAAATTTTAAAATATTTTTTTTATAACATTTTTACCCTTGTTCGTATTGATCCACTGATATGGGATAGGTCAGGATTTGATATCAGTCTCCACCGATATTGATACAAATCGATCGATCCGATACCGATTCTTCAAACCATGCGAGTCATAAGTCAAATTGACATATCGTCCACTGAGAAGGGAAGCACAGCGGAGGAGAGTAATTCCCACTTATTGTTAATTTTATTTTATTTTTAGTAAAATTGTTTGTATTGTTTTTAAGGATATAGTTTTTCTAAGTTGACATCATTAACTGTCGCCTTCTATTGTTGAATGTTTGAATTTCAGAAGGATCAAATCTATGAATGAAGAGATTCTTTCTTCACTCATTTTGAGTTCATTGTTTAATATAATAGAAGGGAGAATGCTAACCGGTCATGGGGTGGTGCACTACCCCTGTGCGACTGTGCCCAAACATAAGGGCATGCAAAATGACAGGCGTATCGCATGAAAAGGTGGAAATTTCTAAGGGCGTGATGGTTATTTTGCACACCCCTGTGTCTAGATGTAGGAGCAATACACTAGACACAACCAAGGTATGTTCTCTTTCCCATAATAGAATAAAGGGACAGTTTTATTTTTCATGGTTGCTAGCTAGGTACACCATTCTGACGAGTCATGTGGAAATTAAGTTGGTAAAATAGTTGGGTATTCAGTCACATACTCTCTCATGTATGTCTTATAAATCCTTGTATATATATCAAGGCGCGGGTAAAAGAAGATAGGCAGCTTGATCATGAGGTCCATGCACTTGACAAAAGAGGGCATTAAATTATCACCCCACCCCCAATGAAATAAAAAAAAAATCTCATTCATATTGATACTCATATATATGTTCTCATTGATCCCCATCTTGATGCTAGGTTGCACAACCAAACAATAATCTCTTGCCTATATATTAATAGAAAAAAAGAACTATATCCGGAAGTCTAACCCCTGCATCAAATACAAAATAGAGCGAAACGACCGCTCCACTCTCCATTCATGACATGCAAAAATCCTGCTAAGCTGATGGTGCTTCCGCACACACTCCTATACTCCCAAAAAGAATACGCCGCATTCCCATATTAATAACAATTGAATGTGCATATATATATATATATATATATATATATATATATATTTATGAATGCACCCTATATTCTCAAAGCTTTATTATTGTTTTAATTTAGTTTGTCGGCAGATTAAGTGTTTTGTTTTGGAGTGATAAAAAACTTTACATATAGAAGACAGAGTTTGGACTCTACCCTACCCTATTCCCAACTGAATAATCTTATTAGCTTAGAAAAACAACCTACGTGACTGATTTATAAAAAATAAAAATAAAAAAAAAAAAACTTTGTTATCTATCTATTCTCCACCATTACCATTAAAGAGTCACATTCGATGAATCTGAGAAACTCAGACCTAGCTAGCTAGCTAGCCTACCTCTTTAACAAAAATAATAATAATAATAATGAGCCCAACTTTTGCGGCGGATAGGCCGAGAGATACCTACGCGAAGATGGGGGAGATGAGATGTGGAGAGGGGGGGACATCATGATGCCTCCCTCCCTCTCTAAACCTATAAAATTAATGTTTCTAACTATTAACATGCCTTCCGTCCTCCCTCTAAACCTAAAAATTGTTTCTAATTAATAATAATTAACATGCTTGCTGCTTCCCCTCTACATATTAATAAAGCTTTACTTTACTTTACTTTACATTAGAGCTAGTTTTCAAATATTATAAAGGGCACAAGGAACTAACTACTGCCAAAAAGTAGAAGTGATTTTCGAACCCCGCCAATCCTTTCTTTTTCTTTCTTTCTTTCTTCTTCTTAGGAATTAGGAAAGGTAAAGAGAAATTATAGGAGAACAACAAAATGATCGGCAAGGCAAGGAAAGGCATGAATGAACAGAGCCCAACCAAGCACAGGAAAACCGAAGCAACCTCGAAATCCATGCGGTGCAACTCAATACAATACTCCTCAATTTAACAATAAAAAGTTACAGACACAACACAAAAGTGTCTCTCTCTCTCTCTTTGTTTTCTTGCCTTTTCCCGCTCTCTCTCTCTCTCTCTCACAGTCACAAGTCACAACTCTTTCCCCAAGGCTAACGATGACCTTGGTCTCTTTGAAACTTACAGTCCCTGGAACGAAGACAGAGAGAGAGAGAGAGAACCAGTGAGAGGTGCAAAACCCACTTCAGAAATCTATGGATTGTCCATTCTTTCTCAACATATTCAAAATTTTTTTAAAGAAAAAAAGATGAATGATTCTCAATACAAGTGTGGAAACAAGGATTCCTGCAGATCTTTGGGAAGATATGATTCCTACTCGGCAATAACTTGGCTAAACATTTACAAGAGATAAGAAGGAGGGGAATTAAGAATCAATCACCAAAGCCATAGCTTTTAGTACTACGTTGGCATGGGGCATCAGGAGGAGAAACCATACATACCATTATTTTCGACTTGGATTATTCTCTTCTTCTTCTTTCTTTCTTCATCAAAAGCAAGTCATCCCATCCTAAAGCTTGATCGAGACTGAGATTTGCATGCCCAACAACCACCACCACCACCCTCCCCCTCCCCCAAACAAAACAAAAACAGAAAAAAAATCATCTAAAAATTGATCAAGCTTTTAGCTGGGAATGAAGGTGTTAAATAAATGAAGCATACAAATAATTCACTATATATTGATCAGCAAATAAGGTGTATGGTATGTAGTGTCTTCTTCATTCTTCACTGTTTTTAATTATTTTAAAAACAACCAACCAAACTGATCTTTGCGCTACCAACTTGTATTATACATAAATTACTATTCATTATTTATGTTTCAGTATGAGCCAGCTATATATTTCAGTAATTTACTCCACTCCACTCCACTCCATATGATCTAGTGGAATCATCTTAAAATCTAGACCATCCATTAATTATGTAGCTCACCACTTGTGCTGAGTAACAATTAATCATTACTCAAAACAATAAGAACCATTCATTTTCTTCCCCTTCAAGGGGTTTCCCTATTTGGCTTAATTAATTAGGGATACCATTGTTTCTAGCTCCCCTTCAAGGGATCGAGTTTGATGTCGGTGGAACAGTTTTTTTTTTTATTCTTCTTCTTCTAATTTTACTAAGGCTAATTTTACTAAGGGCGTTCTTGACTAAGAACGTTCTTTTGCGTTCTTTGTTTAGAACGGCGTTCGAGACCAAAAATGACTGTTTGGTAACGGTCTCAAGAACGCTGTTCGTAACGAAAATGGTGTTTGGTAAAACTCTGTTCTTCCCTATTTGATGTTAATTACAAAATTGCCATTTCCTTCTAAATTACACCAATAAATACTTGTAAAATTCTTTTCTCTCTTACCTACCTTGGCATAAAATTAAAATATCTCATTAACATAACCAAAGTAATTATAAAAATATACCAAATTTAGAAAATGCCATTAAAATTGGGTTCTTATGTGGATTAGTGTCATAACTGACAATGCTATGAATGCAGTTGAATAAAAATTGGGCCTTGGTGGATTCGAACCACCATCCCCTTTGAACATGGTCATGTTCCAAGTGCTCTACCAATTTGAGCTAAAGACCCATCAAGTACTCATTGATTAGGGGACACAGGATAAAGTATTGTTAATTAATTTCTCGTGTTCTTCCCAGAGTACTTCCAGCTATTTTTTTTGTGGTAAGGTGGTACTTCCCAGCTAGGACCACCGTCTATACATGCAAAAAACATACAATCTGGTCGGCTTGTAAAGCAGAATGGATCCATCACAACCCTATAATTCAGAAATCACTAATGATGGTGGCATCGCTGTCTACAGAATGGATCCATCACAGCCCTATAATTCAAAAATCATCTATTAGGCAAGGAAGGAAAGATAATAAGGATTTCATACTAGTATAGTAATGAGATGAGCTTATAGCATTTTATTATACTTGAATTTTATGAAGCGGACCAACATAAACCCATGCACGATAAGTTTACTTTTCATATCCAACGAGTTCGTCAAAACAAGCAAGGAAAGATAATACAATGTAATATCCAACTGAAACTCCATGAATTCCACTAACAACAGAGACCCACAATCTCAACTTACAACATAATCAAGAGATCATCTGCTCAAAAAAATTTAAATGTTCTTTTTTTTTTTTTTTGAAGAAATAAAAAAGCAAATAGAGAAGAACACGACTCGCATTACCATAGAAGGATAAAATCATAAGGAAGAAAATCGGATACAAAATTTATTCAAAATTTATTCAAAATCAAGAATACAAAGCAATTTCTATTCGGGTAAATAGAGAAAACAAAAAAAAACCCAACTAAATCGAGTAAACAGCCATTACAAAGAGAGAGCAGAGAGCTACAGATCCGCTACCTTACGAGAGAGTGGGAGAGAGAGAGTCACCTTCACACTGCATTGCGGGCAGGTCGTGGTAGAGAGGATCACGCAGAATCCTTCAAGTTGTTGCTCCAAATCCTGAGACAAAAAAACTGAAGTGAGGGAAAGAACGAGGCAGAGAGATAATAAAATCATCACAGAGAAGGAAAGAAGAAAGGCGCAAAAGCAAGAATCGGAATGACTCAAAGATAATAAAATCCCCAAAATCCATTATACCCATAACATCCATACCTAAAAACAAACCAGAAAATTCACATTATGTATGAATAAAATCCCCAAAATCCCTAACATCCATTCCTAAAAATCCAGACCTAAAAATCAATTTTCTCAACAAATCCATAATCATACCTTTCGGCTGAATCCTTCAAATTTTAGGGAATTCGACCGGTCGATCATCACAAAATAACGATCGAGAGAGAGAGGGCAGAGAGAGACAGAGAGATAGCGAGATAGAGAGTGAGAGAGGGAGACAGAGAGAGAGAGAGAGAGAGAGAGAGCGAGATAAAGGGTGAGAGAGGAAGCGATAGAGAGAATGGAAGAGAGAGCGTGAGGGAGAGAGCGAGAGAGAGATAGAGGGCATGGTACCTGCAGGTTCTCTTATGGGGTGGTCTCCTTCGTTTCCCCTTCTCTTCCCCTCCTCTTCGCAAGTTTCTTTCTCAAGCATCCGACGATTCACGGGTTTTGCTCGATATTTGCTCAAGCTTTCGTTCTTTGTTCTTTGCGACCGTCTCCAAGACGGTCTCAGAAGAACGTTCTTTTGGCAAAAATCCACCGGTTCGTTCTACAAAGAACAAAAAACGACCGGCAAGCCAAACATAAAATGGCGTTTTTTGTTCTTTTTGAACAAAGAACTGTTGAACACTGTCGAACGTTACCAAACGCACTCTAAGTGGCCGGATCCATTCTTGTTCCTGTGCTTGAATATATTGGTGATTCACCAACCCCCCCCCCCCCCAAAATCCCCCAAAATCACGTGATCAATTTAATGAGCCTATACTAAGAGTGCCTTTTAACTAACTCCACCCTTTTGAGTTGTTAAAAACATCTCCATCAACCCTCTAGATAAAAACTAAAATAGGTGTACCAATGTGTAATCATTCTATATATTAATTTGTTCATTTGGTTACACGGATATTACTATTATTAAAGAAAGAGAAAGATACTTGGATGCGTGCGGTGCGTTACCCTTGTGTCCAATCACAGGGGCTGGCATGCAAAATAATTGTCACACTTTTTAAAAATCCTGTCTTTTGACGGTCATTCATGCACCAGATCGTGTCTGGGGCATAGGGACAACGCACCACATGCACCCAATAAAGGGTTCTTTCTCCCTTATTATTATTATTATTACATAGTATCTCTAGATAGACACTTCTTTATTGGATGCTTATCTACACCACGACGCAGCTTGGTGTTGAAATTTTATTTTATGGACTTCGTCCACATCACTCTAAATCTGTGAAAAGTTTTAATACAAAACCATTAATCACAAAGAAAATTTAACTAAGTAGATTTTTGGTAAAATTTGGAGCCCTGAGAAAAAGTATCAAGAGTATAAATTTGACAAATGGTTACTCAGATGGTCCTCCTATCTAATGACTAGATTAATCTCCATTGACCTTTCAACTGTAAATATACACTGAGAAAATTTCATTAAATGGGTCATAGAGTTGAAATAAGACATGAAATTCAATATGTAATGTGGTAAAAGGCTGGTTAAGATTGAAAATACACACTATTTTAGCTTAAGCTTACCATTTTGATTGTAGAAGAGGTATTTCGATGAGTACGGTATTAAAAAAGCTGGCAAAGAAAAGAGTAGGCTACAAAAACCCGAAAGAACTCTTTCTTTCCCAGAAGCCTATCCTTCTTTTGATGTATGATACCAATCGAGTATAAAAACATTGCAACAATCGCTTGTAATTGCCCATTCATGGTGCTCTATCCATCCAATGGTCTGATTGGTTGCCTCCATCATCCTTCTCATGATAGAAATGAACTCCTCTAGACATCCTCCCAATATCATCTTCTTCATCATCATCATCATTATTCATTATGAGTGCACTCTTGATAGATCCTCGCCAGAGAGACTTCTAGATACAACAAAACCATCTTCACAACATTACTTTCGTATAAAACCAAAATCCACCATATATATATATAAGTATTTTTTTTTTGACACCATTAAGGTGTTAATAGATTTGTAACCTTTTTTTTTTTTTGCCTATGTTTTATTCTCAAAGTACTTAATACAGGGAGAAAAAAGAAATTCAAAAAGTTGAAAGTCATTTAATGCAACATTTAATACTCAATGTATATATAAATTCAGAATTAAGATTAATGATTATCCGACTATCTAAACTCTACACTTACAAAACTAAAAGGGTTTAAATAAATTTTTTTAAGAAAAAACATTTGTAGGTTTAACAATTTTGTCCCTCCTAGTCTCCAGTAACCTACTTGGGAACAATTTGGACAGCTGAGAGAGTTAATGACTCCAAGTCGGCCAATAAAGGAGGCAAAAAATATGTCTTAAAAGCATGAAACTGGGTTAATTTAGTGCATTCTGGACCAGAAGAAACCCAACTCTACTTTTAGGGTTACCCTAAAACATTAATCGAAATCCATTTAATTATCTTCTTTAATGAGGGTACTTGTCCAACAATGAATTAGGATCTCCTCTCAACTATGGGGGCACCAAATTCTCCAATAACCTCGTAGGTTAAACACACGCGCCAGTTGATCAGAGATGGTATCTATGCTATTGCTACTTTAAACAAATAAATGATAGAAATATATATTAGTATTGGGTAAAACAGAATTTGATTCCGAAGCATTTTGAGAGCAGGGTCAAGTATATACCATCTTTAATTTGCTTTCTCATGAGTTACGCATTCCAGAAGGCACAATATCACCAAGCAATCCTTCATTCGTAGTTGTTGGAGGCCGTCTTTGCTGGGTCGGCTGAGGCAGTACCTGCAGGGACGACAAGCTTTGAGATTGCCCAACTTCATCACCACCTGAGACCTGGTGGTGCAATTGGCTGACATGAAGCGGCCCTCCTCCTAAGGGGAACTGCACCCTCGGAAGATACAGCTTCGAAGTCGAATCACCAAACCGGGCTGCCAAGGAAGCTGCTTCATGATGAGGGATGACACAACCACGAGGGAAACCAACTGCGTGGTGACAGTGTTGGCCTTCGTATGTTGTGATAACAATTGAGGGATCTTCAGATGAACGTTCCACTCTCTTCTTTACTGTGCACTTGCTATTTGTACAGCGATAGTAGCTCCTGTAACATAAAGAGGGCAAAAAGAGAATTTCATTACTTGACCACTGTTATCTTGTCTTTCAGTTCTTCTAGCTTCGACCAAAACTTTCTGGATTGGAAAATTATATGTAGAATTATTTGAGGACCCCTTCCCCATTTTTTTTTCAATTTCTTCATGTTTGACAATCTTAATTGGCCTGACTTGATACTCATCTTTTGAGATGCCACTTTGAAGCTATTGCATCACTTTTTGACTAACAAAACAAACGGGTCATCATCCATTTCTTTTGAATAATCTGTTTTTCTGGAAACCTGTAAAGGTTATTTGTTAAAAATGGACAAAGGGAATATCTCAGAGAACAGCTTGATGCAGTCTCCTCTTGTCAGAGAAATTTAAAAAAAATTAAGTATTGCAGAATATAAGAACCCTATTGTTCCATTGAAAAGAGGATTGGGGGGGAGGGGGGGAATGAGACACTGCGCGCAATCAGAAATTTTACATCAAAACTGGAGGGATATGGTGAATCATTTGATAATTAAACATGAGTTCATGCAAATACATTTGGGGAATGTCTGAATCTTGTTTGTTTAATTAGCTAAGAGAAAGAAACCACAGACCTAGGAAATGGGCTATTCTTGACAGCCTTCTGTCCATATTTTCGCCATCGGTAGCCATCTTCAAGATGATCAACTTCACTCTTAGTCATGAATGCAAATCTTTGTTGTCGAATCCGCTTTTTCCCCTTCTTTCTACCTTTGCTCCTACAAAACATTTTACCTCACAGCTATTAAATTTAAAGTACAATCAAGAAAATTCTAATTAAATTGAGAGTTTCCAAACAAATATATGAATTGAATAGTATAAGGATATAAATCAAATTACAAAATGAACACATTAAACAAGTCAGATTATGAATTAAAAACCAACAAAACTCCAAAAGCAATAATGGATGAGATGAATCAGTTCAGAAGACAAAAGAAGAAAAAAAAGAAGTAGAAGTAGAAGAAGAAATAATAATAACAATGTGGCACTGTAGGGGAGACCAATAAATCCCGACAAAAATCTGAGGCAGTAGTACAACTTGGGATGGTTTGATCGTGAAGGATCAAGGAAGACTGTGACAATCTTTTAAGTTTAGAATCAATAAATATTTTGATTTTAAAAAGATTACAAACTAAGAAATTAAAAAAACGCGCAATTCCCGCCGTGACAAGGGCTGGGCAGGATTTGCCACTCGATCACGATAATATTGGGAGATCTATTGAATTTTCTAGAAACGATAATTGGCATTCCATCTGATAAATTTAACAAATTAAATTTGCAAGAATTTATTGTGATTATTACAACCATTAATTTCGATGGTTTCTATCTTTATTTACGAATTATGTGAAAAGGAAGGGAGAAAAAGAAACAAAAAAGAGATTAGCCTGTAAAAGTTGCCCGTGAAGGAACAACTTTATTACGATTCTGCCAGGAGAGAGAGGCAAAACCACTCACGCTATCTCAGCTGGTTTTCCGTCAGATCCAGTCGACTTCTCCGGCGGTTCATCGCTCGAGCTCGAAGACACCGACGGATTCGAAGCCGATGCTTCATCGCCACCACCACCGCCGACCGATACCGATCCCGAGGCAACAACCGTCGTCTGGCTAAGACACGACGGCGGTTGAGAAGTACTCCAACCACCAGTACTCTGCTGTGAGTGTGAACCAAAGCTTCCCGCCAAATCCGACCTTTCATCCAACTCGATCTGATCGAAACTAGAGAAGCAACCACCAGTGTCTGGATCTTTAATCACCGTATCCTGTTGTAGATTCCATCCGAATTCGCTTAAAATACTACTCTCTCGATCGCTACTGAACAAGTAATCGCTGTCCCAGCTTGAGTGCCCGGAAAACTCACTCCCTGGTTCAGGCTTACTCCCATCTTCTTCCATGAACTCCAGCGAAGATATCGATCTTTTCTTTGGTTTCAGGATTCCAATTCTCCGTAGATAATTCAAGCGAACAAATAGAGAACGAGGAAAAGAGCGAGAGAGAGACAGAGAGGGTGAGGTTTTAGGGTTTGTAGACGAAGAAGTCTGCTTTTTCCTTCCATTGGAAAGGACGCATAGTTTTTGAACTTTTTGAAGGCTTTGAAAGCTTTGTCCCGTCAATATACAACACAAGAGAGAGAGAGAGAGAGAGAGAGAGAGAGAGAGAGAGAGAAACAAATCGCCGTCAACTTCCCACGTACGGAAGGTCGATATTTAACTAAATTTTTATTTTTATTTATTATTTATAATTTATTTATTTTTGGCCCTTTCGCCGTTTCGCGGGTTATTGAGAACAAGAAACCCAAATTAGTCTCATAAAAAAAAAAAGAAACCCAAATTAGGGGGACTGTGTGTGTGACGGTGCGTATGTGCGCCATGGTGCGTACGCAACTGACAGCGGTTTCTCAACACACGTACAAAGCCTCCATAATCTCAAATATTTGAGGTTAGGGGCTTATTTAGGTGGGACCCACTTAGAACAGCTGATTGTGTGGGCCTTCTTCCTTTGATGTAATAATTTTTTATGTTTTTTTTAAATTTTACTACCTGTGATCCCACTTGTGCCTTCTGTAGGGGGTGGTCAAAATTGAGACCGAATCGGGTAAATCGGCCTGGACCGAAATGGTTAGGTCCAAATCTAATCGATGTATTATTGGATAGCTAGGTTTCGGATTGGGGTATTACAACCCTGACATCGAACCAAACCATACCATAAATTGAAACGATTCAAAAACCTAGATTGAAATCGAAACCAAACCAATCTACTCCGACCAGAAACCGATTGAAAAATCAGAATTTTTATAGTTTTGTGTATAACTATGTATGTTAAACCGAACCCAAACCGAGCCAAAACTAAAATAACAAACTATTATTTGAAATTGATACAAATCGAAACTGAGTTGAAACCAAATTTTCCTTATTGGTTTGGTTTTGGAATCACCATTTCCACCCCAAAACCGCCTCAACTCAAAACTGACCGTTTGACACCCCTAGCCTTGTGGTCACAATAAGATGCTACGTTTGACAACCCGGATTATAACTATGTTCCTGCTACGTTCAATAGCAGGCACCAACTTACAATTCCCTTCCGCTTTGGGTTCATAAATACTCCTTTAGGTTTAGTATTTTTCAAAATATCCTTGAGGATTCCAAGTTTTAGCTTCATTTATTCCTTTATAACATTTATACTAATGGATTTTATGATATTGTTCTGTTAAGTTGTCATTTTATATGGTAGGCCCCACTTTATTAAGTAAAAACTACCATGTTCATATGAAAGAGAATTTATAAATTTCTTAATACAAACATTATTGACTGGCAATCATTAACTTTGCTACTAAGTAATATTTTTAAATCATTTTATAAATATTTAAATAATAGATTTTCTCCTGAATTTTCGTGTGGGTCATTGCCAAGATATATATAAATCTGGTCAACTTGCTTTGTATTGTTTGTCACTTTGGCTATGGTCCAAAATATGTATTTTCTTCATATGGAATGAGAGTATGTGCCAAAATGTGGTTCAATAATTTTTTATAATCTTTTTCAAAATGAGAGTATATGAGACTATTAGGTATGGATAGAAGATGGGCAATGTTTGTGTTATTAAATATTTTTGTCTAAAAATGAGAGAATATTGTGCCAAAATGGTTCAATTCTTTCATCATTTGCTCCAAGCTTTAGTCAAACATCTAAATTTGTATATGTATAGTCCTTTCTTATTTGGGTATACTTTGTATCATTTGCCAAAAAACACAAAGGATTCAAAAAATCTATCCTTATTACCTTTTGTCAAAGATGGAAAGAGCTAGAGCATGATGGGCTATTGGAAAACTTATCCTTAGTGATCCAAATAGCAACATTGGACTCTAGTGTGTAAGGGACATTTTTTCTTGTTGTAAATATAACAATGAAATTATAAGAGATAGACTTGTCTTTCATCAATTATTCACCAACAGAAATTTTGCAATATTGTGATGCGTCACAAAAAGTCTTGTATAGGTAAACTTGAAGATGTTAGGAAAAAATGGTGAGGTTGAGTCGTGCCATCGATCACTCTCTATAAGACTGTAAAAGCCCCCCCTTACAAGACAGTCTGAGTATTGAGAAACAACCTCCAAGATAAAACAGTACAAGTCCTTCTAGTAGTTGTTACACTCGTTTACTGGGCCACATAGAGATACACTCAGGTTTTGTTTAATCTACCAAGACATGATTTTAAAAACACATTCTTAAAATAATGAAATAAGGAAGCAAAAAACAGAGTAGGAGTTTGAGAAAGTATGCGGGAATGATAGAGTTTAGAACACTTAGAATCATAATCTAAAGTGTCTATGACGTCCTCTATTTATAGAGCAGAGATGCCCCTGGAAACACTTGTCCAAAGAAGCCTAAAGGATGTGTCTATCTAAGAGATAATGCACAGAAAACTAGTTATTGCCAGCATCCAAAACATTCTAGACGACATGCAACAAAAGATAGTCAATGATGGTGTTGCGTCGGACGATGCTGGAAAAATCTGTTCAACATCGGACAAAGTAATTAATATATATTGGTAATTGGTAAAATAGCAAACCACTGACATCAGGATAACCCGACGTATGCATATGTGAAAACAAACTCCAACCCCCTTGGAGACAAGAGAGCATAGTGAGTTTCTCTTCCAAGGAACCCTATCCATGTGGTTCCTATTGTACAGTATAGCCTCACTACTCTCTTCCATAAGCAATGTGGGACAAAAGAATTCTCACTCTGATTTACTAAAAGCACCATCAAGGAGGTCATGGGTTCAAACTTTATGGAAGACACGTAATGAGGGGAAAAAAAAAAAAACCTTTTAAAAATGACATAAAAGCATCTTGAAACTTCATTTGTAAAAAGCATAATACATCTGAAACTCAAGACATGACAAATATTTGTTAAAAATGGTTTGTGATTGGGTCGTTTCCGTCTTCCCTTTAAATATTAAGGTTAAATATTTTCCATTTTTACTCAATTTCAGTAAGAAAATAAATATAATGGTAAAGAATAAACATCAAACCTTTTATTTTAAAATTAGGGCATGAAAGCCAATCCCCCACCTAAAAATCAAAATTCAGATATCCTAAAAAGTAAAAAGAAACTCAAGCATTTTATACAAACCAGATATCCTATTATTAGGTTTACTTGTTAATTAAGGGTTAATTTTATCATGATTATGAAAACAATGAAAATTTTATCTGTAGGCACATGCTGCTCACCTGCCTTGGTATCTACACAGACCCACCAATTTGGGGGGGGGGGGGGGGCATGAGATGGCTCGTCAAATAAGAGGGATGAGGATAACGAAAAGAGAGTGTGCCAGAGGGGAAAAAGAGAGACTATGAGAGGGTTGTACATTTCGACAACGCGTACAACTTTTTTTCATTATTTTCTAATCACTAGTTGAAAACAATATCAATATGTAAAGATTTTTAATATATATGAAATATTATAGAAAATTAGGACTCCTTAGTCTGTAAATGCATTAATTATATATTTGGGAGGTAGGTTATAAATACCATAATATAATTATGGTTATCTGGTTATAATTACTAGTTATAAGTGTATCAGAGTATGCAAATAAATCATTAACCAGACATTCTAAACTCAAACATTGGAAGGAGAACAAGATTAATTTAAACTTGGTTCTTAATTTCTTATTACCCAATCCATAAAGATTTGGATTAGGTTAGAAGGTCCTCCTAATTGCAGAAAACCTTGTGTGGAGTTAAGTTGACCATAACTTTGTTCCAAATTCTCTCAAAACGTGGCAAATCCTAAGCCACATAATAGTAAAGGCTTTTAAGTGGTTCACCATTAACCCAGAGCTAAAGGTTTTTACTGCATGAAATAGGGTTCAAAAGAGAGATAAGGTAGGGTGCGTATATTGCACCAAGTTCCAGTGTAGGGACTAGGGAGAGAGACTTTAGTTCAGTTTTGTGTGTAAAGGGTTTCAGATTTTCGGCACGAGAAAGAGACGTTGGAATCGCCGAGTATTTAGATGTACTTATAAGAGTGGTTTGGAAAACTTTGAAGGTCGCTTTCTCTCCTTGAGTTGAGTCTTGAGACTTCAGTTCAGTTGAGAGAGAGAGAGAGTGCAGTGCACCGTGAGTGATGCTGTGCGTGTGGAGGAAGTGAAGTGGGGGAGCAGTAGTACTGATGAGATCCGATTCTGCTTTATGTATCTACAAATAAATACATATATGCAATGTATGTACCATATTCAATAACTTGGATTTCACGCAATTACGTCATTTTCCACAATATCACGAACTAAATATTCCCAAAAAAAAGAAGCTTAAAACAAAAGTCCAGAAGATCGTGTGGGGGAGTTGAGCTACGGTACAGCCGTGGTTGTATCATATTATCCTCCGGCTACTATTACTACTACTACTAGTTGAAGCACTTCACGGAGTTTTTCTAATTCTTCTCACTTAACGGTCAACCGTTATCTGGTTTTGGTAACCAACCACTAGCCAATCAGTCATGGTGTCCCATCCCCCATGTGCAGCAACCAATCGGAATAATACTAAGAGAATCTCATGAGATAAAACCGAACAAGTTTACGTGTAAGTAGTGAGACTGCATGACATGTAATATGTCTTACATTAATGTAATTATTCTTTTAGAAACTTTTCTTATTAATAAAATAAATAATTCTTAAAATTACAAGGGCACTAAAATACTGTAAAGTAGGATACGATTCCGTAATCACCGATTACACCACACGAAGACCATTTAGTTTAAATTTAATTAACTTCCCCCTGACTCTAATTAATCATTTAAGTATTATATTAAACATCTAGGGGTAGCTTTCTCTCATCTCATAGATAGTCCATCGATGGTTGGAAGAGGACCCCATAACTCATCTACTTTGTGGGCCCCACTTCACCTCCCACGCCTGAGCTAATTTTTTGGACGTTTGAAGCCCCGTGGGACGACAGAATCGTACAATGGGCTGCTTTCGGGCTTTCGGTGGATATGAATCATGAAATGAAAATGAAAATTCATGGCTTTCGTTCGGGCTTTGGATTTTGGGCCGGATCTTCAGATTGCACTAATAAGTAATAAATAAAGGATTAAATATGGTTATTAATACACCGACCCGACCCAATAACATCCTGGAGGATCCGGAATCCGGACTTGTACTGTATATGTATCTATATGCCACGTGGATGCAACTGTCCGTGTCTTCTTCAAGAAGCTAGCTCCAATTTATAATCAAATCTCACTTTCTCCGCCAAAATAATAATAATAATAATAATAATAATAAAATAAAAAACAAAAAACTTAAAACTCTGCAATCACCATCACTCTTTAAATATAGATGTTAGCTTTCAATTTTCAAGTAGGCCCTTAATTTTAATTAATCGCCTTTCTTTTCTAATAATCTCTCCATAATGACACGGATA
This sequence comes from Telopea speciosissima, assembly GCF_018873765.1. NCBI lineage: Eukaryota > Viridiplantae > Streptophyta > Magnoliopsida > Proteales > Proteaceae > Telopea > Telopea speciosissima. The sequence goes on along the minus strand of NC_057918.1, from coordinate 13,608,063 downwards.
AAATATTACTGCTTAATTAATCCGTGACCCACATGTAGGGGTCACACAATGTAGGAGTTTTTATTTCATAAAGGGCAAATAGTCATTCTGCCCTTCCTATGTTTTGGGCACCAGCACTATGCAGCCCGACAACCTTATGTTTTTTAACAAAATAGGTATACGTAAGGGTGTCAAAATAGAATTGAAACTGACTATATACAATTGAAGTAAATTCAGAGTCCAGACTAGACCATAGAGAAATGACTTGATTCTGATTTAATAGATTCTTCTGTCAATTCGATTTTGATTTGCACAGAAAAATAAATAGTTCTAAATCAAAAATAATAATAATAAAACTTGACTGAATAAACTCAATTTTCGTTACTATTTTTTGTTCAAAGCAAAGGTTGGTTACGTGTTTCTAACGGTAGTTTTTTATGCTATTGGAATGTAAAGTAAGAGAATCCACAATATATATTGAGATGATAAGCTTTAGTTATTCTAAACCTATCTGCTTACGTGCTCAAATTATATTTTAAAATGATCAAATTAAAAGGTACAAAGGTGAAATAAAATATGAACTAGCACAACAAATAACATGTAAATTAAATGTGAATAGAAATTAAACACATTACAAATCGCAAACCGTTTTTCAAAACTAACACTACAAATCGCATGTAAATCGAATAATGAAACAAAATAGAAACTGTTAAAATCACATGTACAAAGATTGTTTCAATGTATTTTATTTTTTTTTCTTTTATTTTCTTGACATCCAAGCGTCCAGTAAAATCTTCTCTTTCTTATAGTTTTTCTCCTAAAATTCTTCCATGGTGGAATAAGAAAGAAAACGAATTAAAGGAGAATTCTAAACTGTTTGGCTTTTTGTGGGTCTGTTACAAAGGCTTAATAAAAAGGATTACAGTAGGGTTGAGTCTCCTTATTGGGGACCCAATTAGGAGCAAAAGGACAAAATTTTGGATTTCCTCATAATCCAAACACAATTTTATATTAATACCTACAACTTAATTAAGAAAAGGCAGATTAGCAGATAAGATAATGGCCAAAGGGCCAAGTAGAAAACTCCAAATTAAGTCATTGGGATTGGCTTATTTTGAATCCAGCAATGTTGATCTATTATATTATATTATAAATTTTAATTTTAATTATAAACCAAAATAACGTTCTTATCTATCTCTTTATCACCCATTATCTCCACCATATATATGATAAAATGTGCTCTGCTATGCGGTCCATCTGTTTTCATGGTTTCCTCGTCGGTATACAGTGTGGGCCTTCTACAACCTCTCAATTGCTGATTAGAGAGGGCTTTAATTTGCAAGTCACATTTACTGGGTCTAAGTCTTTTCAGGGGTGGGGCGGTCATTTTGCACCTTTCTGTGACTGGACACAAGGGTCACGCTTCCTTTCAATGTTTTTTGTATGTACATACATATAGGTAAAAGATTTGCACGAAACCAATGTGTGAATCAAACTACACGTCAAGACACATAAATATGGGTCCCACATGTTTTCTCTCTCCTCAAATTCCCCTTATTTATGGATTTGTCTTACGCCCCTCCCATTACCCGCAATTTGCATACGCGCATTCATGTATATATATATATGTATATTTGTCATCAAGTTATGTTATGATAAGAATTTTTTTTTTTTTTTTTTTGGTATATTGTGATAGGAACATATATATGTGCACCGACACTATATTCTTAGGGCCAGATGTGACATGAGACCATCTTAATTAGGGGTATGGATTATATAGGGGTATGGATTATATCTATAATATCAAAATTATACTCTCTTATGGTTATAATAAACCAAATTATATTTGAATCTTGGTTATGAAATTTGACCAAACTAATTTAATTTTATATCTGTGCGATCGATCAAGATCAAACGGTTCAGATCAACCAACCGACATGCGGTAAATAGTATTAGAAAAGAATGCATGAATGTTATTATCTAGTAATTCATGTTATTAGCATCATTATTATGGTTAGTGGGTAATAGCATGATATCCTTGATCAAACATTTTATGTCCCCCCATGAAAGTGACCTTTGGAACCATTTGCACTGGATAACACATACACAAAAATACACATTTTAGAACCCCAAAAAAAGGACTACTCACAATCTCACACTAATTTATATAAACACAACCATGCAATGAACCAAATATTTGTAATGATTCTGTTTATTACCTTTATTAGATTTGGGATTAAAGAATCCTTAAGAGATTCTTAAAAAATATATTAATTACACTATGTTGCTTTATATATAGCTAATTAAAAATAGACCACATGTGTCAAATGTCGATAGCTTTCGCCCACAAAGAGATAAGTTCTGATTGGTATAAGGTGTGCCAACATGTTTGAAAAGGCGTCGCATATTTCACACCCAAAAAAAAAAAGTGAATTAAAAGTTATAAGAGGTTGTTATTAAAGGTGAAGGGGGGGGGGGGGGGGGACTTTTTAGGTTTTTCCTCTTTTATCTTTTTGTGGTAAGTAATTAGAGATTAAGTAGAGGAACCACTTCCACACCTACTTTGGGGCTTGCCTTTGGCCCTTAATTAATTTGATGGGTAATTATATAAAACTTAGATTTTAATTAAATTTTGACATATGATCAAAGAGGGTATTAATTTGGTACTGCATGGTTAGGATATCTTCGTGTGTGTCCGACATTGACATGGGATGGGTAGGTGACAAGTGGCATAAAATGGGACCTCCCATGTGCTATATGATATGTTTGGTGAGACCTAAAGATATCCCAAATAATGTCACCCTGGCCCCTTAATTTTGTTTTTTATACAGTGCATAATTAATTATTTTAATACATAAGGATGACATGAAATAATTAATTAAGTTTAATATATAAATTTTTTTTTTTGGTAAAAAGTTTAATGTATAATCCACCACTGTGTCACTGTTACTTCACATTCATAAACTACAAATTTAACAATAAGGACGACGAGACAATGAATATGATAGTGACTGCATATAGTGACATGACCATTAATATGAGAGAATAATAGATGGAAATGTTAGGTCATTCACACTTCACAGTAGTAGCAACCATGGATTGAGGTAGGTATCGTATTGGTATCGGATTGCCCGGATCGTATCTGTGTCTTTTGAGGCCGATACCGATACCTTGCTGATCTTAGATCATGTATCGGTATCGGATCAAGGGTAAAACTGTAAAAAAAAATCAACTTTTAATAAAAATATGGGTAAAATTGACTGATCCAGGTCGATACTGGCCGGTCTGAATAAGTTTCGGATCGATATCAACAGAGACCGATATCTCAAGCACAAGAGTAAACTATAGTCGAAATATCTTTCGATCTCTATTGTTGTCAGTTGGGTGTGGAGTCTATGGCAGCATCAAGGTTATTTTGTTCTAGTCTTGGTTCTTGATGGGCTCCTGCCTTACAAGATATCTCAGGGCCCACTTGGAAGCATGGGCTTGGGTAACACAGTAACCTGATACATGGGCTCTTGAAACTGATTAATGGGCCCCCCATTAATGAGGTTTTGGTCTAAGCCCGACAACGGTTCTTATCATTGGAAAGCTTGGCCCAAGCCTCCCCTCCTCAAATCTAAAATTCAAGGATTTTTGAACTTGTTATCAGAGAAACGATTGGACAAAGTCAATTCCAAGACAGATATCAGTGAGATCGAATCGGACTGTATCGGGTGGCCAGATTTGTGTTGTTTAATCGCAAGACAGTTTCGTTGATACACCTTATCCAATCCCGATATTTAAATCGTTTAATCAGTGAAATTTGAATTATATCGAACTGGGCCTCAAGCGCGGCCCAATCCATAATTCCCAAATTAACCCATCTTTAATTCCTGAGTCCTGAGTCCTGACCTGGTGTTGCGTTGAACTTCTATTTCGGCCCAAACATTATCGCCGCATAGGCCAATTTCAGGGATAGTGACAGATTAGGTTTGACAGGTCCCCCTTAGGCCTTAGCCTTTTAGTGGTCCGGTCCAGAGTCCAGACTCTAACCAATATGGACCATACAAAGTGGTCCGGTCCAGTCCCCATTTGGCTGAACATGGTTTGTAAGAAAACAAAATGTAAGGAAAATTGATGTGTACACACACAATCAAAACTGGATGTCTTTCCTTGTTTGACTTTTACTATTTATTATTGGAGTCAATTTCTCTCCACTTATGGTGAAGAAAGAATATTTTCATCTACCCCATTATCCTTTGATTTGATTCGAGAAGGGTAATTCGGATCATGAACAATAGGAGGTGGGAATTAATAATGAACTTAGAATTCAATCACAGTTTCAAATTACCCTTGACTGTTGGTGAAGGGTGACGGAAAATTAATCCTTATTTAGTTTAGTTCTTCAAATTTGTGCAATTTTGATTACTCTTCTAGCTAGGAGAATTAATATAAACACCTCATTTTGTAACCTAGATAGAATAATAACCATAATTCAGCGAATCTTAGTTGACCCGTTGAAAGCATCAATTCACTAGTTACTCGAACAAACTCGGATCGAATCTAGTCATTTTTTCTACTAGGCGAGTCTACAAGACCCTTAACTAGATTTTTTAACATGTATTTGGGAACTGATTGGGACATCCTTTGGGATAATATTTGTATAAGACAGCGAGGGTCAAGCTAGGAGAATTTCAAGTACACCCATAAACTTAACTTGGAGAAGCTATTCAAGGGAATTTGAAGAGAAGAACCAAACCATGTGAGCTTCAATGGAATATTAGCATTGAAAGGGTAAATGATTTGTTCTGAGTATAGTCTTGTATATCTACCTTAAAGAGGTTTGCGTATTGTCCTTAAGTTGTTTGTCTTCCTATAAATAGGGATATGTAATGTGCTTCTAATTAGTATATATGCCTCTAACTTGAGGTTGTAATTTGTTGAGTAGAGAAACTCAACATTCCCTTTTTATAAAGGAGGTTGTAAGGTTTTGTTGTGAGCCTAAGAAAACCATAAGGTTAGGTGCCAGCATTGAAACACCCAAGTTAGGTGCGCATCGAAGTAAAACTCCCCTTTTGGCCTTTTTTGTGGTTTGATGGTGATTCCATAATGTAGACAAGGTTGTCGAACCACTTATAATTGAGTTTCTTGTCTATACCTGACTATAGGGGTGAAACAGGGCCTAAGTCCTCTTAGCTCAACCCAAGCCCAACCTGGTCCTAGGTCAGGCTGAGATATCTCAACCTAGGCCCGACTTTGTCGGGCTCATTCCAGCCCAGCCCGACCCTGATTGACCCTGATCAGGCCCGGCTTGGTCGGGTAGGCCCTGATTTACCCTGATTTTTTGTTAGGGCTTGGACTTACCATGCTTCATGTGACTGTGTATTGGTTTATTTCATACTCAATTGACTATTAGACTTTTTTTTCGGTTAAAAAACTTAGTCCAATCTTAAAATTGTAAATATTTTTTCATTGAATAGATAATTATCTCCTCTTTTTTTTTTTTTTTTGTTAAACTAATAGATAATTAGATATTAAATAAAAATTATAAAATGTAAACAATAAATTGTAAAGCATAACCTCACACTAGGCCGGGTTGGACTGGGCTTAGTCCGAGGCCTCAACCCTAACCCAGGGCCTGAAAATTTAAACCTTAAACCCGTCCTCAAGATTGAAAAATCCAGTCCAAGCCTTTTTGGACTCGGACCGCCGGGGCCAAACTTACATCCCTTTAGTGATTATAGGTATCAAATCTCATCATGATCATCAACCCATGTGTTGTAGGCACTTCCATTAAATTTCAACCATCAGATTTGTGAAGGACAGTTTCATGCCTATCAGAAATTGAAAAAATCCATAAATGTATTTTATATTAATAGATTCGATTCTGATGGTTACAAAGAGGTCATTTATTTGAGCGCCAGCGAGGTATAGAAACAGCTTTAATAGTATTCAAAATTTTTCATTCTGAGACCGCGAGGTTTTCTATACATGATCGAGCAGAGCAGGATTTGGAGTTCTTACTACTCCAGTTACAGTGTAGAGCCTACGAAAGGTATATAAAATTTCTTTCTCCTCTCTTTGTACCGTTTTCTTCCATATTGATTTTCTTCAATCCTCTCTTTCTCCTTGATACTTTGTTGCTTGGAAGAAATTTTAATTCTCTTATTTGTTCTTGAATCGGGCATTTCTGTGCAATATTTTGCTCAAACCCCTGTATGTTATCCATGGTGGGTTTTGAAACAGTTTCTTACGTCGCAGGTGATTCTTTCCAGAATAGACGGAGATTGCGAGGTTTTTAGCCATTTGAGGCAAGTGAACATTTCTTTCTTGTGCAGTATTTTAGTTTTCTCTGCGTTGGCTTTTCTTTATCATTTACGGACAATGGATTTGTTGCCTCCTTGCTGCTTTTGAATTAGGATTTGTGGTTATAGGTGTGTCATTGAAATGTTCATTTTTTATTGTCCCTCTTGTTTTGATTCTATAATCCTATCGGTACAATTTTAAAAGTAGCTTCTTCTTCGTTTGAAAACTACTACTGTCAAGAATCCAGAAGAGTAACCATCTGCCCTACTCCCCCCAACGGCTGCCACCCCCCACCCCCAAAGAAAAAAGAAAGAAGAACAATTGTTGAAGAAAGATGATCTTTGATGACTAAATGAAAAAAATTATGGAGCTTTGCTTATCTCAACAGAGAAGTGACTTCCTTGCAGCAATTCAGAGATTTATGGCTGAGTCTTCTCTAACCATTTCCTTTATTTTTCTAATTTCTATAAGAAAGATTATCTTTGATGAATAAATGGATAGAATTTTGGAGCTTTGCCCATCTCAACAGAGAAGTGAATTCCTTGCAGCAATTCCGAGATTTATCGTCGAGTTCTCTATGACCATTTCCTTTGTTTTTCTAATTTCTATGCCTAGTGAGGATTAAGAGAGGAGAGGGGGTGGGGGAGAAAGGAAAAAATCAACAACAACAACAATTGATGAGTAAATCGATAAAGTTACCGAACTATATCAACAGAGAAGTGACTTCCTTGCAGGAACTCAGATTATCACCGAGTCCTCTCTGACCATTTCCTTTATTTCTCTAATTTCTCTGTCTGGTCAGGTTTTGGGAATAAAATTTGTCTGATAGCTGAAAGTTAAAATCCATCTATACATAAATCACATTGTCATGACATCATCTATTAACCATGTCCTCATGATAAGAAGATAAACTATGTCAACAAGAAAGTCTGTGGTGGGTCCTCGCTGGTTCAGCCTGGAGTTACTACCTTGGTTCCCGATCAAAACCATTAAATAGTGGTACTTGACTATTTCCCCTAATCCGGACATGAACTGCCAGCATAAAAACCTCCCAAAATCCAGGAATGAGTAGACAGTCACTTCCTCCGTTCTGCGAAGACAGTCCTTTCCATTTTTTCCTGTTCCAAATTCTTTGTCCATCTCAAAAATTCGATAAGGATATTTTATGAGGTTTACTATTTTCCCTCTTGCATTGATTAGCATATTTATTTATTACCCAACTTGAAGAGAGTTTAGATAAGTAATGTAAGGCCAAATTTTAAAAAATCAGGTGTTTTTTAATTCTTTAACCCCTCCTTAAATGTTGGGCTTTTTCAAAGGGATGGTTATTGTGGAATATAGGGACTATATAGTATCTACTTGACATATATTTGAAGAACATCCCAAACTCATGATCAGAGGTGAAAGGATCCTTAGCTTTGGGAGTGGTTTGACTTCACTGCCCTAGCTTTGGGGGTGGGAGGTGGTTTGGATGCAACCTAGTTGTTAGATTGGTATGATACATATCTGAGGATAGATGGATTAAGATAATGAATGGGAGAGAAATTGTACGGGGAAAAGGGGTTGGCTTTACTGAGGAAGTCTTGCCTTGTTTCTCAAGAGAGAAATTATAGGGAATCAAACTTATCTTCTTCCCCCTCCAATTAAATTTCACTTCTTAAATAGATCTACAGGAGTAGCTATCTCACGCACACGTTCACACTACTCAGCAACTACCAAACCTACAACTACCCATTTTCCTTTCACACTTCTTTCAATGAACTTAATCCTAATAACATGGAAACTACCCATAATATCTAAGCTACCCACTCCATAAAAACAACATGGAAACTACCCATTCCCTCCCATTTACATGTAACATTCCCTCATTCCCACCCCCTTGGAGGTGTCGTCCTCACGGGCAAACAAAAGTGGTTGTGGTGAAGCCAAATATGCGCCTGAACTACCAAGATCACCTTCAGAATGTTGGGATGAAGGGGGCTCCAACTTTAAAACCCCATTAAGGCCAGGATCATATGGGAAGGACAGTTCGAGTAATCGATAGATTTTCTCTCAATTATCATTCTTGTCTGTGTAGTTGGCAAATACAACATCAGAAAGTCCATCAAAGCCACCATCTTCAGGAAGTCGTCCATAGCCATTCTGATTAACATAACACTCTTCAAAGGGTTGGTGGTTTGTTAGGTACTTGACCGATCGCCAAAAGCTCCGGTCGATGGGACGTGTTAAATCAAGCCCTTTAATCTATCCTATACTAGGTTGGCCCAATC
>NC_057918.1:13581784-13599426 GCF_018873765.1 Telopea speciosissima | reverse complement strand
AATAGGTGTACCAATGTGTAAATCATTCTATATATTAATTTGTTCATTTGGTTACACGGATATTCTTATTATTAAAGAAAGAGAAAGATACTTGGATGCGTACGGATGCGTTACCTTGTGTCCAATCACAGAGGCTGGCATGCAAAATAATTGTATCACACTTTTTAAAAATCTCTGTCTTTTGACAGTCATTCATGCACCAGATCGTGTCTAGGGCATAGGGACAACACACCACATACACCCAATAAAGGGTTCTTTCTCCCTTATTATTATTATTATTATAAATATCTCTAGATAGACACTTCTTTATTGGATGCTTATCTACCGACCACCCACAGCTTAATTGTTGAAATTTTATTTATGGACTTCGTCCACATCACTCCTAAATCTGTGAAAAGTTTTAATACAAAACCATTAATCACAAAGAAAATTTAACTAAGTAGTTTTTAAGTAAAATTTGGAGCCCTGAGAAAAGTATCAAGAGTATAAATTTGACAAATGAATTACTCAGATGGTCACTCCTATCCTAATGGCCTGAATTAATCTCCATAAGTGACCTTTCAACTGTAAATACTCATAAGAAAATTTCATTAAATGGAATTCATAGAGTTGAAATAAGACATGAAATTCAATATGTATTGTAGTAAAAGGCTGGTTAAGATTGAAAATACACACTATTTAGCTTAAGCTTACCATTTTGATTATGAAGAGGTATTTAAATTAGTACAGTATTAAAAAAGCTGGCAAAGAGGCTTCAAAATAGAAGAACTCTTTCTTCCCCAGAAGCCTATCATGTGATGTATGATACCAATCGAGTATAAAAACATTGCAACAATCACTTGTAATTGCCCATTCATGGTGCTCTATCTATCCAATGGTCTGATTAGTTTGCCTCCATCATCCTTCTCATGATAGAAATGAACTCCTCTAGACATCCTCCCAATATCATCTTCTTCATCATCATCATCATTATTCATTATGAGTGCACTCTTGATAGATCCTCGCCAAGAAGACTTACAAAGATACAACAAAACCATCTTCACAACATTACTTTCATCATAAAACCAAAATCCACCATATATATATATAAGTATTTTTTGACACCATTAAAGTGTTAATAGATTTACTTAACATTTTTTTTAAGCCTATGTTTTATTCTCAAGTACTTAATACAAGGGAGAAAAGAAATTCAAAAAAGTTGAAAGTCACATTTGTGCAACATTTAATACTCAATGTATATATAAATTCAAATTAAGATTAATGATTATCCGACTATCCCCAAACTCTACCTTACAAAACTAAAAAGGGTTTAAATAAATTTTTAAGAAAAACATTTGTGGAACTGCGAATTTTGTCCCTCCTAGTCTCCCCCAACCTACTTGGGAACAATTTGAGACAGCTGAGAGGATTAATGACTCCAGAATCGGCCAATAAAGGAAATAAAAATATGTCTTAAAAGCATGAAACTGGGTTAATTTAGTGCATTCTGGACCAGAAGAAACCCAACTCATACCCCGGAGAATTACCCTAAAGCACGCATCGAAATCCCATTTAATTATCTTCTTTAATGAGGGTACTTGTCCAACAATGAATTAGGATCTCCTCTCAACTGTAGGGACACCAAATTCTCCAATAACATATTAGGTTAAACACACGCGCCAGTTGATCAGAGATGGTATCTATGCACTACTTCTACTTTTAAACAAATAAATGATAGAAATATATAGTAGTATTGGGTAAAACAGAATTTGATTCCGAAGCATTTTGAGAGCAAGGTCAAGTATATACCATCTTTAATTTGCTTTCTCATGAGTTACGCATTCCAGAAGGCTACAATATCACCAACGTCCTTCAAATTCGTAGTTGTTGGAGGCCGTCTTTGCTGAGTCGGCTGAGGCAGTACCTGCAGGGACGACAAGCACCTGAGAATGCCTTCATCACCACCTGAGACCTGGTGAACACGGTGCTGACATGAAGCGGCCCCTCCTCCCAAGGGCACCCTCAGGAAGATACAGCTTCCCAGTCGAATCACCAAACCACGACTGCCAGGCTGCTTCATATTGAGGGGTGACACAACCACGAGAAACCAACTGCGTGGTGACAGTGTTAGCCTTCGTATGTTATGACTAACAATTGAGGGATCTTCAGATGAACGTTCCACTCTCTTCTTTACTGCACTTTGCTATTTGTACCTTGATATGGCTCCACCTGTAAACATGAGAGGGCAAAAAGAGAAGGCAATTGCCCGACCACTCTTATCTTGTCTTTCCAGTTCGCTTCTGGCTGACCAAAACTTTCTGGATTGGAAAATTATATAGAATTATTTGAGGACCCTTCACATTTTTTCAATTTCTTCATGTTTGACAATCTTAATTGGCCTGACTTGATATCATCTTTTTGAGATGCCACACTTTGAAGCCCATCCTTTTGACTAACAAAACAAACGGGTCATCATCCATTTCTTTGATAATCTGTTTTCTGAAACCTGTAAAGGTTATTTATTTAAAATGGACAAAGGGAATATCTCAGAGAACAGCTTGATCTGATCTCCTGCTGTCAGAAATTTAAAAAAAATTAAGTATTGCAGAATACTTGAGAACCCTATTATTTCCATTTAGAAAAAGAGAGGATTAGGGGGAGGGAATGAGACACTGCGCGCAATCAGAAATTTTACATCAAAACTGGAAGGGATATGGTGAATGTTGATAATTAAACATGAGTTCATGCAGAAAATACATTTTGAGAATGTCTGAATCTTGTTTGTTTAATTAGCTAAGAGAAAAACCACAGACCTAGGAAATGGAGCTATTCTTGACAGCCCACTTCCTGTCCATATTTTCGCCATCGGTAGCCATCTTCAAGATAAAGTCAACTTCACTCTTAGTCATGGGTTGAGTCTTTTTGTTATCGAATCCGCTTTTTCCCTTATTCTGCCATCCTACAAAACATTTCTATAAGCTATTAAATTTAAAAGTACAATCAAAGAAAGAGTTAATTAAATTGAGGTTTCAAACAAATATATGAATTGAATAGTATAAGGATATAAATCAAATTACAAAATGAACACATTAAACAAGTCAGATTATGAATTAAAAACCAACCAAGCTCAAAAGCAATAATAGTTAAGGATGAGTCAGTTCAGAAGACAAAAAAAGAAAAGAAAAAGTAGAAGTAGAAGAAGAAATAATAATAACAATGTGGCACTGTAGAGTATCCAAAGAATCCCGACAAAGAAATCTGAAGACAGTGGCCACAGCAGGATGGTTTGATCGTGAAGGATCCAAGGAGGAACTGTGACAATCTTTTAAGTTTCAGAATCAATAAATATTTTGATTTTAAAAAGATTACAAACTAAGAAATTAAAAAAGCGGCGCATTCCGCCGTGACAAGGGCTGGGCAGGATTGCCACTCGATCACGATAATATTGGGGAGATCCACGAATTTCTGAAGCTTTGATAATTGGCATTCCATCTGATAAATTTAACAAATTTAATTTGCAAGATTTATTGTGATTATTACAACCATTAATTCCTGATGGTTTCTATCTTTATTTTGAATTATGTGAGAAGGGGAGAGAAAAATACAAAAAGAAGTGCTTTGTAAAAGTTGCCCGTGAAGGAACAACTTTATTACGATTCTGCCAGGAGAGAGGCAAAACCACTCAGCATATCTCAGCTGGTTTTCCGTCGATCCAGTCGACTTCTCCGAGGGTTCATCGCTCGAGCTCGAAGACACCGACGGATTCGAAGCCGATGCTCATCGCCACCACCACCGCCGACCGATACTGATCCCGAGGCAACCGTCGTCTGGCTAAGACACGACGGCGGTTGAGAAGTACTCCAACCACCAGTACTCTGCTGTGAGGTGGAACCAAAGCTTCCTTCGCCAAATCTGGCCTTTCATCCAACTCGATCTGATCGAAACTGAGAAGCAACCACCAGTGTCTGGATCTTTAATCACCGTATCCTGTTGGCGATTCCATCCGAATTCGCTTAAAATACTACTCTCTCGATCGCTACTGAATTAAGTAATCGCTGTCCCAGCTTGAGTGCCCGGAAAACTTTACTCCTGGTTCAGGCTTACTCCCATCTTCTTCCATGAACTCCAGCGAAGATATCGATCTTTTCTTTGGTTTCGGGATTCCAATTCTCCGTAGATAATTCAAGCGAACAAATAGAGAACGAGGAAAAGAGCGAGAGATACAGAGAGGGGTGAGGTTTTAGGGGTTTGTAGACGAAGAAGTCTGCTTTTTCCTTCCATTGGAAAGGTTTTCTTAGTTTTTGAACTTTTTGGCTTTGAAAGCTTTTGTCCGTCAATATACAACACAAGAGAGAGAGAGAGAGAGAGAGAGAGAGAGAGAAATAAATCGCCGCCAATCTCCTTAATGTACGGAAGGTCGATATTTAAATTCAAATTTTTATTTTTATTTATTATTTATAATTTATTTATTTTTGGCCCTTTCTGCCGTTTCGTTATGGGTTATTGAGAACAAGAAACCCAAATTAGTCTCATAAAAAAAGAAACCTTAAATTAGGGGACTGTGTGTGTGACGGTGCGTATGTGCGCCATGGTGCGTACGCAACTGACAGCGGTTTCTCAACACACGTACAAAGCCTCCATAATCTCAAATATTTGAGGTTAGGGGCTTATTTAGGTGGGACCCACTTAGAACAGCTGATTGTGTGGGCCTTCTTCCTTTGATGTAATAATTTTTTATTTTTTTAAATTTTACTACCTGTGATCCCACTTGTGCCTTCTGTAGGGGGTGGTCAAAATTGAGACCGAATCGGGTAAATCGGCCTGGACCGAAATGGTTAGGTCCAAAATCTAATCGATGTATTATTGGATAGCTAGGTTTCGGATTGGGTATTACAACCCTGACATCGAACCAAAACCATACCATAAATTGAAGCGATTCAAAAACCTAGATTGAAATCGAAACCAAACCAATCTACTCGATAAGAAATCGATTGAAAAATCAGAATTTTTATAGTTTTGTGTATAACTATGTATGTTAAAGCCAACCCAAATCGAGCCAAAACTAAAATAACAAACTATTATTTTGAAATTGATACAAATCGAAACCGAGTTGAAACCAAATTTTCCTTATTGGTTTGGTTTTGAATCACCATTCCACCCCAAAACCGCCTCAACTCAAACTGACCGCTTGACACCCCTAGCCTTGTGGTCACAATAAGATGCTACGTTTGACAACCCGGATTATAACTATGTTCCCATTCACGTTCAATAGCAGGCACCAACTTACAATTCCTTCCGCTTTTGGGTTCATAAATACTCCTTTAGGTTTAGTATTTTTCAAAATATCCTTGAGGATTCCAAGTTTTAGCTTCATTTATTCCTTTATAACATTTATACTAATGGATTTTATGATATTGTTCTGTTAAGTTGTCATTTTATATGGTAGGCCCCACTTTATTAAGTAAAAACTACCATGTTCATATGAAAGAGAATTTATAAATTTCTTAATACAAACATTATTGACTGGGCAATCATTAACTTTGCTACTAAGTAATATTTTTAAATCATTTTATAAATATTTAAATAATAGATTTTCTCCTGAATTTTCGTGTGGGTCATTGCCAAGATATATATAAATCTGGTCAACTTGCTTTGTATTGTTTGTCACTTTGGCTATGGTCCAAAATATGTATTTTCTTCATATGGAATGAGAGTATGTGCCAAAATGTGGTTCAATAATTTTTATAATCTTTTTCAAAATGAGAGTATATGAGACTATTAGGTATGGATAGAAGATGGGCAATGTTTGTGTTATTAAATATTTTGTCTAAAAATGAGAGAATATTGTGCCAAAATGGTTCAATTCTTTCATCATTTGCTCCAAGCTTTAGTCAAACATCTAAATTTGTATATGTATAGTCCTTTTCTTATTTGGGTATACTTTGTATCATTTGCCAAAAAACACAAAGGATTCAAAATCTATCCTTATTACCTTTTGTCAAAGATGGAAAGAGCTAGAGCATGATGGGCTATTGGAAAACTTATCCTTAGTGATCCAAATAGCAACATTGGACTCTAGTCTGTAAGGGACATTTTTTCTTGTTGTAAATATAACAATGAAATTATAAGAGATAGACTTATCTTTCATCAATTATTCACCAACAGAAATTTTGCAATATTGTGATGCGTCACAAAAAGTCTTGTATAGGTAAACTTGAAGATGTTAGGAAAAATGGTGAGGCCGGGAGTCGTACACGATCACTCTCTATAAGATCGTAAAAAAGCCCCCCTTACAAGACGCTTCCGAGTATTGAGAAACAACCTCCAAGATAAAACAAGACAAGTCCTTCTAGTAGTTGTTACACTCGTTCATCGGCCACATAGAGATACACTCAGGTTTTGTTTAATCTACCAAGACATGATTTTAAAAACACATTCTTAAAATAATGAAATAAGGAAGCAAAAACAGAGTAGGAGTTTGAGAAAGTATCTTGGGAATGATAGAGTTTAGAACACTTAGAATCATAATCTAAAGTGTCTATGACGTCCTCTATTTATAGAGACGGAGAGATGCCCCTGGAAACACTTGTCCAAAGAAACCTAAAGGATGTGTCTATCTAAGAGATAATGCACGAAAACTAGTTATTGCCAGCATCCAAAACATTCTAGACGACATGCAACAAAAAGATAGTCAATGATGGTGTTGCGTCGGACGATCTTTGGAAAAATCTGTTCAACATCGGACAAAGTAATTAATATATATTAGTAATTGGTAAAATAGCAAACCACTGACATCAGGATAACCCGACGTATGCATATGTGAAAACAAACTCCAACCCCCTTGGAGACAAGAGAGCATAGTGAGTTTCTCTTCCAAGGAACCCTATCCATGTGGTTCCTATTGTACAGTATAGCCTCACTACTATCTTCCATAAGCAATGTGGGACAAAAGAATTCTCACTCTGATTTACTAAAAGCACCATCAAGGAGGTCATGGGTTCAAACTTTGTGGAAGAAACGTAATGAGGAAAAAAAAAAAAAAAAAACTTTTTGAAAATGACATAAAAGCATCTTGAAACTTCATTTGTAAAAAGCATAATACATCTGAAACCCAAGACATGACAAATATTTGTTAAAAATGGTTTGTGATTGGGTCGTTTCCGTCTTCCCTTTAAATATTAAGGTTAAATATTTTCCATTTTTACTCAATTTCAGTAAGAAAATAAATATAATGGTAAAGAATAAACATCAAACCTTTTATTTTAAAATTAGGGCATGAAAGCCAATCCCCCACCTAAAAATCAAAATTCAGATATCCTAAAAAGTAAAAAGAAACTCAAGCATTTTATACAAACCAGATATCCTATTATTAGGTTTACTTGTTAATTAAGGGTTAATTTTATCATGATTATGAAAACAATGAAAATTTTATCTGTAGGCACATGCTGCTCACCTGCCTTGGTATCTACACAGACCCACCAATTGGGGTGGGGAGGGCATGAGATGGCTCGTCAAATAAGAGGGATGAGGATAACGAAAAGAGAGTGTGCCAGAGGGGAAAAAGAGAGACTATGAGAGGGTTGTACATTTCGACAACGCGTACAACTTTTTTTCATTATTTTCTATTCACTAGTTGAAAACAATATCAATATGTAAAGATTTTTAATATATATGAAATATTATAGAAAATTAGGACTCCTTAGTCTGTAAATGCATTAATTATATATTTGGGAGGTAGGTTATAAATACCATAATATAATTATGGTTATCTGGTTATAATTACTAGTTATAAGTGTATCAGAGTATGCAAATAAATCATTAACCAGACATTCTAAACTCAAACATTGGAAGGAGAACAAGATTAATTTAAACTTGGTTCTTAATTTCTTATTACCCAATCCATAAAGATTTGGATTAGGTTAGAAGGTCCTCCTAATTGCAGAAAACCTTGTGTGGAGTTAAGTTGACCATAACTTTGTTCCAAATTCTCTCAAAACGTGGCAAATCCTAAGCCACATAATAGTAAAGGCTTTTAAGTGGTTCACCATTAACCCAGAGCTAAAGGTTTTTACTGCATGAAATAGGGTTCAAAAGAGAGATAAGGTAGGGTGCGTATATTGCACCAAGTTCCAGTGTAGGGACTAGGGAGAGAGACTTTAGTTCAGTTTTGTGTGTAAAGGGTTTCAGATTTTCGGCACGAGAAAGAGACGTTGGAATCGCCGAGTATTTAGATGTACTTATAAGAGTGGTTTGGAAAACTTTGAAGGTCGCTTTCTCTCCTTGAGTTGAATCTTGAGACTTCAGTTCAGTTGAGAGAGAGAGAGAGAGAGAGAGAGTGCAGTTCACCGTGAGTGATGCTGTGCGTGTGGAGGAAGTGAAGTGGGGGAGCAGTAGTACTGATGAGGTCCGATTCTGCTTTATGTATCTACAAATAAATACATATATGCAATGTATGTACCATATTCAATAACTTGGATTTCACGCAATTACGTCATTTTCCACAATATCACGAACTAAATATTCCCAAAAAAAAGAAGCTAAAAACAAAAGTCCAGAAGATCGTGTGGGGGAGTTGAGCTACGGTACAGCCGTGGTTGTATCATATTATCCTCCTGCTACTATTACTACTACTACTAGTTGAAGCACTTCACGGAGTTTTTCTAATTCTTCTCACTTAACGGTCAACCGTTATCTGGTTTTGTAACCAACCACTAGCCAATCAGTCATGGTGTCCCATCCCCCATGTGCAGCAACCAATCGGAATAATACTAAGAGAATCTCATGAGATAAAACCGAACAAGTTTACGTGTAAGTAGTGAGACTGCATGACATGTAATATGTCTTACATTAATGTAATTATTCTTTTAGAAACTTTCTTATTAATAAAATAAATAATTCTTAAAATTACAAGGGCACTAAAATACTGTAAAGTAGGATACGATTCAGCAATCACCGATTACACCACACGAAGACCATTTAGTTTAAATTTAATTAACTTCCCCCTGACTCTAATTAATCATTTAAGTATTATATTAAACATCTAGGAATAGCTTTCTCTCATCTCATAGATAGTCCATCGATGGATTTGGAAGAGGACCCCATAACTCATCTACTTTAATGGGCCCCACTTCACCTCCCGCCTGAGCTAATTTTGGACGTTTGAAGCCCCGTGGAACTGACAGAATCGTACAATGAACACTTTTCGGGCTTTCGGTGGATATGAATCATGAAATGAAAATGAAAATTCATGGCTTTCGTTCGGGCTTTGGATTTTGGGCAGGATCTTCGGTGCACTAATAAGTAATAAATAAAGGATTAAATATGGTTATTAATACACCGACCGACCCAATAACATCCTGGAGGATCCGAATCCGGACTTGTAAACTATATGTATCTATATGCCACGTGGTTAAACTGTCCGTGTCTTCTTCAAGAAGCTAGCTCCAATTTAAAATCAAATCTCACTTTCTCCGCCAAAATAATAATAATAATAATAATAATAATAAAATAAAAAACAAAAACTTAAAACTCTGCAATCACCATCACTCTTTAAATATAGATGTTAGCTTTTCAATTTCAAGTAGGCCCTTAATTTTAATTAATCGCCTTTCTT
This sequence comes from Telopea speciosissima, assembly GCF_018873765.1. Lineage (NCBI taxonomy): Eukaryota > Viridiplantae > Streptophyta > Magnoliopsida > Proteales > Proteaceae > Telopea > Telopea speciosissima. Next base: position 13,589,834 of record NC_057918.1, on the reverse strand, counting down.
TTCTAATAATCTCTCCATAATGTACGGATAAAAATATTACTGCTTAATTAATCCATGACCCACATGTAGGAATCACACAGTAGGAGTTTTTATTTCATAAAGGGCAAATAGTCATTTCTGCCCTTCCTATGTTTACAGGCACCAGCACTATGCAGCCCGACGGCTTATATGTTTTTTAACAAAATAGGTATACGTAAAGGGTGTCAAAATGAATTAGTGACTATATACAATTGAAGTAAAATCGAGTCGAGACTAGAATATAGAAATGACTTGATTCGATTTAATAGATTCTTGTCGAATTGATTTTGATTTACTTGCAAAAAAATAAATGATTCTAAATCAATAATAATAATAAAAACTTATTTGAATAAACTCAATTTCGTTACTATTTTGTTTAAAAGCAAAGGTTGATTTACGTGTTTCTATGGTAGTTTTTATGCTATTGGAATGTAAAGTAAGAGAATCCACAATATATATTGAGATGATAAGCTTTAGTTATTCTAAACCTGACTCCCTGTACGTGCTCAAATTATATTTAAAATGATCAAATTAAAAGGTACAAAGGTGAAATAAAATATGAACTAGCACAACAAATAACATGTAAATTAAATGTGAATAGAAATTAAACACGTACAAATACATAAACCGTTTTTCAAAATAACACCACAAATCGCATATAAATCGAATAATGAAACAAAATAGAAAGCGTTAAATCCATGTGCAAAGATTGTTCAATGTATTTTATTTTTTTCTTTTATTTTCTTGACATCCAAGCGTCCAGTAAAATCTTCTCTTTCTTATAGTTTTCTCCTAAAATTCTTCCATGGTGGAATAAGAAAGAAAACGAATTAAAGGAGAATTCTAAACTGTTTGGCTTTTTGTGGGTCTGTTACAAAGGCTTAATAAAAAGGATTACAGCAGGGTTGAGTCTCCTTATTGGGGACCCAATTAGGAGCAAAGGACAAAATTTTGGATTTCCTCATAATCCAAACACAATTTTATATTAATACCTACAACTTAATTAAGAAAAGGCAGATTAGCAGATAAGATAATGGCCAAAGGGCCAAGTAGAAAACTCCAAATTAAGTCATTGGGATTGGCTTATTTTGAATCCAGCAATGTTGATCTATTATATTATATTATAAATTTTAATTTTAATTATAAACCAAAATAACGTTCTTATCTATCTCTTTATCACCCATTATCTCCACCATATATATGATAAAATGTGCTCTGCTATGCGGTCCATCTGTTTTCATGGTTTCCTCGTCGGTATACAGTGTGGGCCTTCTACAACCTCTCAATTGCTGATTAGAGAGGGCCCCAATTTGCAAGTCACATTTACTGGGTCTAAGTCTTTTCAGGGTGGGGCAGTCGTTTGCGCCCCTGTGACTGGACACAAGGGTCACGCTTCCTTTCAATGTTTTGTATGTACATACATATAGGTAAAGATTTGCACAGAAACCAATGTAGCCGAATCAAACTACACAATCAAGACACATAAATATGGGTCCCCTTTCTCTCTCTCAGAATTCCCCTTATTTATGGTTTGTCTTGCCCCTCCATTACCACCAATTTTATACATGCATTCATGTATATATATATATATATATATATATATATATATATATATTTGTCATCAAGTTATGTTATGATAAGAATTTTTTTTTTTTTTTTTTTTGGGTATATTGTGATAGGAACATATATGTATTTTTGACACTATATTCTTAGGGCTAGATGTGACATGAGACCATCTTAATTAGGGGTATGGATTATATAGGGATATGGATTATATCTATAATATCAAAATTATACTCTCTTATGGTTATAATAAACCAAATTATATTTGAATCTTGGTTATGAAATTTGACCAAACTAATTTAATTTTATATACTGTGTGATCGATCAAGATCAAGCGGTTGAATCAACCAGCGAGCATGCGGTAAATAGTATTAGAAAAGAATGCATGAATGTTATTATCTAGTAATTCATGTTATTAGCATCATTATTATGGTTAGTGGGTAATAGCATGATATCCTTGATCCAAACATTTTATGTCCCCCATGAAAGTGACCTTTGGAACCATTTGCACTGGATAACACATACACAAAAATACACATTTTAGAACCCCAAAAAGGACTGCTCACAATCTCACCCTAATTTATATAAACACAACCATGCAATGAGGCAAATATTTTGTAAATGATTCTGTTTATTACCTTTGTGGAATTTGGGATTAAAGTCGCCAAGAGATTCTTAAAAATATATTAATTACACTATGTTGCTTTTATATATAGCTAATTAAAAATAGACCACATGTGTCAAATGTCGATAGCTTTCGCCCACAAAGAGATAAGTTCTGATTGGTATAAGGTGTGCCAACATGTTTGAAAAGGCGTCGCATATTTCACACCCAAAAAAAAAAAGTGAATTAAAAGTTATAAGAGGTTGTTATTAAAGGTGAAGGGGGGACTTTTTAGGTTTTTCCTCTTTTATCTTTTTTGTGGTAAGTAATTAGAGATTAAGTAGAGGGAACCACTTCCACACTTACTTTGGGGCTTGCCTTTGGCCCTTAATTAATTTGATGGGTAATTATATAAAACTTAGATTTTAATTAAATTTTGACATATGATCAAAGAGGGTATTAATTTGGTACTGCATGGTTAGGATATCTTCGTGTGTGTCCGATATTGATGGGATGGGTAGGATAAGTGGCATAAAATGGACTCCTCCCATGTGCTATATGATATGTTTGGTGAGACCTAAAGATATCCCAAATAATGTCACCCTGGCCCCTTAATTTTGTTTTTTATACAGTGCATAATTAATTATTTTAATACATAAGGATGACATGAAATAATTAATTACTTAATTAATTAAGTTTAATATATAATTTTTTTTTGAAAAAGTCAATGTATAATCCACCACTGTGTCACTGTTACTTCACATTCATAAACTACAAATTTAACAACAAGGACGACGAGACAATGAATATGATAGTGACTGCATATAGTGACATGACCATTAAGAGGAGAGAATAATAGATGGAAATGTTAGGTCATTCACACTTCAAGGTAGTAGCAACCATGACATTGAGGTATCGTATAGGTACGGACGTTCGGATCGTATCGGTGTCTTTGAGTCGATACCGTATAATTGCTGATCTTGATCATGATCGGTATCGGATCAAGGGTAAAATTGTAAAAAAATCAACTTTTAATAAAATATGGGTAAAATTGACTGATCCAGGTCGATAATGGCCGGTCTGAATAAGTTTCGGATCGATATCATAGAGACCGATATCTCAAGCACAAGAGTAAACTAGGCAGTCGAAATATCTTCGATCTCTATTGTTGCCAAAGCAGGGTGTGAGTCCATGGCAGCATCAAGGTTATTTTGTTTAGTCTGGTTCTTGATGGGCTCCTGCCTACAAGATATCTCAGGGCCCACTTGAAAGCATGGGCTTGGGTAATACAGTAACCTGATACATGGGCTTGAAACTGATTAATGGGCCCCCATTAATGAGGTTTTGATCTAAGCCCGACAACGGTTCTTATCATTGGAAAGCTTGGCCCAAGCCTCCCCTCCTCAAATCTAAAATTCAAGGATTTTTGAACTTGTTATCAGAGAAACGATTGGACAAAAGTCAATTCCAAGACAGATATCAGTGAGATCGAATCGGACTGTATCGGGTGGCCAGATTTGTGTTGTTTAATCGCAAGACAGTTTCGTTGATACACCTTATCCAATCCCGATATTTAAATCGTTTAATCAGTGAAATTTGAATTATATCGAACTGGGCCTCATAGCGCGGCCCAATCCATAATTCCCAAATTAACCCATCTTTAATTCCTGAGTCCTGAGTCCTGACCTGGTGTTGCGTTGAACTTCTATTTCGGCTCAAACATTATCGCCGCATAGGCCAATTTCAGGGATAGTGACAGATTAGGTTTGACAGGTCCCCCTTAGGCCTTAGCCTTTAGTGGTCCGGTCCAGAGTCCAGACTCCAAACAAATATGGACCATACAAAGTGGCGTCTGGTCCAGTCCCCATTTGGCTGAACATGGTTTGTAAGAAAACAAAATGTAAGGAAAATTGATGTGTACACACAATCAAAACTGGATGTCTTTCCTTGTTTGACTTTTACTATTTATTATTGAGTCAATTTCTCTCCACTTATGGTGAAGAAAGAATATTTTCATCTACCCCATTATCCTTTGATTTGATTCTATAGGGTAATTCGGATCATGAACAATAAAGAGGTGGAATTAATATATTGGGAATTCGAATCACGCTTCAAAATCACCCTTGTACTGTTGGTGAAGGGTGACGGAAAATTAATCCTTATTTAGTTTAGTTCTTCAAATTTGTGCAATTTTGATTACTCTTCTAGCTAGGAGAATTAATATAAACACCTCATTTTGTAACCTAGATAGAATAATAACCATAATTCAGCGAATCTTAGTTGACCGTTGAAAGCATCAATTCACTAGTTACTCGAACAAACCTAGGATCGAATGCAGTCATTTTCTACTAGGCTAGTCTACAAGACCCTTAACTAGATTTTTTAACATGTATTTGGGAACTGATTGGGACATCCTTTGGGATAATATTTGTATAAGACAGCGAGGGTCAAGCTAGGAGAATTTCAAGCACACCCATAAACTTAACTTGAGAAGCTATTCAAGGGAATTTGAAGAGAAGAACCAAACCATGTGAGCTTCAATGGAATATTAGCATTGAAAGGGTAAATGATTTGTTCTGAGTATAGTCTTGTATATCTACCTTAAAGAGGTTTGCGTATTGTGCTTAAGTTGTTTGTCTTCCTATAAATAGGGATATGTAATGTGCTTCTAATTAATATATATGCCTCTAACTTGAGGTTGTAATTTGTTGAGTAGAGAAACTCAACATTCCCTTTTATAAAGGAGGTTGTAAGGTTTTGTTGTGAGCCTAAGAAACCATAAGGTTAGGTGCCAGCATTGGAACACCCCAAGTTAGGTGTGCATCAAGTAAAACTCCCTTTTGACCTTTTGTGTGGTTTGATGGTGATTCCATAATAAACAGAAAAGGTTGTCGAACCACTTATAATTGAGTTCTTGTCTATACCTGACTATAGGGGTGAAACAGGGCCTAAGTCCTCTTAGCTCAACCCAAACCCGACCCAAGTTTCGTCAGGTGAGATATCTCAACCAGGTATGACTTTGTATTAGGAGCTCATTCGGGCCGGACCTCGACCCTGATTCGATTGACTGATCGGGCCTACCCGGGCTTGGTGAGGGGCCCTAACCCACCCTGATTTTTTGTTAGGGCTTGGACTTACCATGCTTTATGTGACTGTGTATTGGTTTATTTCATACTCAATTGACTATTAGACTTTTTTTAGGTTAAAAAACTTTTAGTCCCATCTTAAAATTGTAAATATTTTTTTCATTGAATAGATAATTATCTCCTTTTTTTTTTTTTTTTTTGTTAAACTAATAGATAATTAGATATTAAATAAAATTATAAAATGTAAAATAAAATTGAAAAGCGTAACCTCACACTAGGGGTCGGTTGGGTATTTGGGCTTACTGAGGGCTCAACCACGACAGGGACACAAAATTTAAACCCTAACGTCCTCAAGATTGAAAAATCCAGTCCAAGCCTTTTGGACTCGGATCGCCGGGGCCAAACTTACATCCCTTTTAGTGATTATAGGTATCAAATCTCATGTCATGATCATCAACCCATGTGTTGTAGGCACTTCCATTAATCTCAACCATCAGATTTGTGAAGGACAGTTTCATGCCTATCAGAAATTGAAAATCCATAAATGTATTTTATATTAATAGATTCGATTCTGATGGTTACAAAGAGGTCATTTATTTGAGCGCCAGTATAGAAACAGCTTTAATAGTATTCAAAAATTTTCATTCTGAGACCGCGAGGTTTTTCTATACATGATCGAGCAGAGCAGGATTTGGAGTTCTTACTTACTCCAGTTACAGTGTAGAGCCTACGAAAGGTATATAGAATTTCTCTCTCCTCTCTTGTACCGTTTTCTTCCATATTGGTTTTTTTCAATCCTCTCTTTCTCCCCTTGATACTTTGTTGCTTGGAAGAAATTTTAATTCTCTTTTTGTTCTTGAATCGGCATTTCTGTGCAATATTTTATCAAACCCCTGTATGTTATCCATGGTGGGTTTTGAAACAGTTTCTTACGTCGCAGGTGATTCTTTCCAGAATAGACGGAGATTACGAGGTTTGTAGCCATTTGAGGCAAGTGAACATTTCTTTCATGTGCAGTATTTTTAGTTTTCTCTGCGTTGGCTTTTCTTTATCATTTACGGACAATGGATTTGTTGCCTCCTTGCTGCTTTTGAATTAGGATTTGTGGTTATAGGTGTGTCATTGAAATGTTCATTTTTATTGTCCCTTTTGTTTTGATTTATAATCTATCGGTACAATTTTAAGTAGCTTCTTCTTCTTTTTGAAAACTACTGTCAAGTCTCCAGAAGAGTAACCATCTGCCCTACTCCCCCAACGGCTGCCACCCCCACCCCCAAAGAAAAAGAAAGAAGAACAATTGTTAATATGACACTTGATGACTAAAATGAAAAATTATGGAGCTTTTGGCTTATCTCAACAGAGAAGTGACTTGCAGTAATCAGATTTATATTGAGTCTTCTAACCATTTCCTTTATTTTCTAATTTCTATAAGAAAGATTATCTTTGATGAATAAATGATAGAATTTTGGAGCTTTGCCCATCTCTTAACAGTAGAAGTAATTCTTGCAGCAATCTCGAGATTTGTCGTCAGCCCTCTATGACTATTTCCTTTGTTTTTCTAATTTCTATGCCTAGTGAGGATTAAGAGAGGAGAGGGGGTGGGGGAGAAAGGAAAATCAACAACAACAATTGATGAGTAAATCGACAGTTACGGAACTATATCAACAGAGAAGTGACTCTCCTTGCAGGAACTCAGATTATCACCGAGTCCTCTCTGACCATTTCCTTATTTCTCAATTTCTCTGTCTGGTCAGGTTTCTTTGGGAATAAAATTTGTCTGATAGTTGAAAGCTAAAATCCATCTATACATAAATCACATTGTTGCGACATCATCTATTAAATCCACGTCCTCATGATAAGACGCTAAACTATGTCAACAAGAAAGTCTGTGGTGGGTCCTCGCTGGTTCAGCCTGGAGTTGTCACCCTTTGGTTCCCCATCAAAGCCATTAACAGTGGTACTTGACTATTTCCTTTAATCCTGGACATGAACTGCCAGCATAAAAACCTCCCCAAAATCCAGGAATGAGTAGACAGTCACTTCCTCCGTGCTGCGAAGACAGTCCTTTCCATTTTTTCCTGTTCCAAATTCTTTGTCCATCTCAAAAATTGATAAGGGATATTTTTTATGAGGTTTATTATTTTCCCTCTTGCATTGATTAGCATATTTATTTATTACCCAACTTGAAGAGAGTTTAGATAAGTAATGTAAGGCCAAATTTTAAAAAATCAGGTGTTTTTTAATTCTTTAACCCCTCCTTAAATGTTGGGCTTTTTCAAAGGGATGGTTATTGTGGAATATAGGGACTATATAGTATCTACTTGACATATATTTGAAGAACATCCCAAACTCATGATCAGAGGTGAAAGGATCCTTAGCTTTGGGAGTGGTTTGACTTCACTGCCCTAGCTTTGGGGGTGGGAGGTGGTTTGGATGCAACCTAGTTGTTAGATTGGTATGATACATATCTGAGGATAGATGGATTAAGATAATGAATGGGAGAGAAATTGTACGGGGAAAAGGGGTTGGCTTTACTGAGGAAGTCTTGCCTTGTTTCTCAAGAGAGAAATTATAGGGAATCAAACTTATCTTCTTCCCCCTCCAATTAAATTTCACTTCTTAAATAGATCTACAGGAGTAGCTATCTCACGCACACGTTCACACTACTCAGCAACTACCAAACCTACAACTACCCATTTTCCTTTCACACTTCTTTCAATGAACTTAATCCTAATAACATGGAAACTACCCATAATATCTAAGCTACCCACTCCATAAA